>NC_133658.1:19176523-19344023 GCF_037893015.1 Macrotis lagotis | reverse complement strand
AATTGACTGTCAAATTAGAAAACAAAGGAATATTTTAAAATTATGTAACTTTGAAATAAATTATAAATTTGATTTAAAAATGCAATTAACTTTAGCAAATATTGAATGTTTAACCACCATACAAATGTGAGGTATGTCCCATTTCTATCTCAACAATAACCAAGTGCCCCATTCCATTCCCAAAAGGCGTTCAATCCCATGGACCTAAGTCTAATGTGTCAATTTATATCTTTGGTTCATATCTCTACCCTGGATACTCTAGGTGAAAAAACAAACAAGCAAACAAATCTTTGTTTAAATAAACTTTAAATATGACTTGTTTTTAGATTTTCAGACACGGGGGATAACTGGAGAGAATGTCTAGAGTTGAGAGCTAGAGTGTCGTATTCATGGAAAAGCAAAGAGGTCATTATCATTAGATTGAAGAGGTCATCATGCATTAAGATGTAAGAAGAATGAAAAAAGTAGAAGATTAGGTTAAAAATGACTTTGAATGCTAAAAAGAGAATTTTTGTATTTGATTCTGGAGGGAACTGGGAGTTATTGGAGTTTAATGAGGAGAGGGTCAGATTTCAACTTTGGAAAAAGGAGTTTAATGACTGAAGGCAGGATATGTTAGAGTGAAGAGAGAGATGAGATAGACCTACTTGCAGTCTATTGCAATATTCTAAGCATGAGTTGAAAAGGACCTGTACCAAGATGGTGGCAATATGAGAGGAGAGAAAGAAGTATATGCAAGAGGTATTGCAAAGATGAGATGGACCATCCTTGACAACAAATTGGATGTGGGAATGTGGGTGAGAGATAATGAGAAGTCGACAATGTTATCTAGTGTGGAAGTCAGTAAAATTGGGAGCTTCGTGCAGTTTTTAGTAATAGAAGATAGGAATAGGGGAAGGTTCATGGGAAAAGGTAAAGAGTTGCGTTTTTGACATGTTGAGTTGAAGATGTCTATGTCTGAAAGACATTTGAACATGTGAGATTAGAAATCAGCAGAGAGTTTAGAGCAGGACAGGTTTGTATGAGAATTTTCAGGATTGGAATTAAATCTTTTGGAGCAGATAAGATTGTCAAGTGTAATATGAGAGGAAGACCCAAAGAGGATTCATGATAGAGTCCTGTTGAACAATTCTGCTTAGAGAGCATGACCTGAATGAGAAACAAAAGGTGACTGAGAAGAAATGGTCTGATTGGAAGGAGGAAAACCAAGAGAGGATTGTTCTAAGACTTACTAAAGAAAAGAAAGCATTAAGTAGAAGTTGATGATCAACAGTCTCAAAGGTTACAGAGAAGTCAAGAAGAGTGAAAACTGAGAAGAGGCCAGTGAATTTGAAAATTCATAAATCATTGCTTACTTTGGAAGAACAATTTTTAGTAGAATGCTGAAATCAGAAGCAAAAATAAAATGGATTAAAAAGTAAACGAGAGGAAAGAAAGTGAAATCCTCCATTGTCAGTAGATTTTTTTGAGTTTAGCCACAAAGACAGAAGAGATATAGGATTTAGTACTGTATACAGGAAAAAAAAATAGTTTTCAAAAGGTGAAAGAAGGAGCTTTTAAATTATAAGTCAGTAGGGCAGCTAGGTGGTGTAGTGGATAAAGCACTGGCCTTGGAGTCAGGAGTTCCTGGGTTCAAATCCAGTCTCAGACACTTAATAATTACAATTACCTAGCTGTGTGGCTTTGGGCAAGCCACTTAACCCTATTTACCTTGCAAAAAACCTAAAAAAAAATATAGGTCAGTAAATTTTACTTTCTTTCCTAGAAAAAAAATTCTAGAATGCATCTAGGGATGGCTAGTGAGCATACAAAAAGAGAAGTGGAAATATTGGGAATAATTGGTTGTTGTCCTTTGTTCTCAAACAAAACCAAAATGATATCACTCCATTGTGGGGTCAGGTTAGGAATACTTAATATAGATGGAAAGACAGAATGAGCTTTTTTTCAGGTTGGGTAAAAGATGGGATTGTTTGTAGGTGGTAGGAAATGATCCAAGAGTCAATGAGAGATTGATGTCAAATAAAAGGATGAACAATCAAAATCAAATTGCTTGCCTGTTCAAGGTATGGGAAGGGGAAGGAGGAAGGGGAAGAATCTGGAACTCAAAAATAAAAAAAATATTGTTAACAATTTTTACTTGTAATTAAGAAAAAGTTAATGAAATAAAAATAACCATGAAAAAGGAGATAAATGACCAAAAGGGAACAACAAAGGGGTCAATATCTTTAAGAAGACATGAAGAATAGGATTGACTGAACAAGTAGAGATTAGCTTTGGTAAGGAGTAAGGTCATCTCCGCATGTAAGACAAGACAACTGATGATGATGGCTCCAGATATAGCGGATAGCATGTGGAATGGGTGGAAGAGAACAATTCATTCCAATGGCCATAAGGTCAGCTGAAGCATGTGCTGTGGAACACTTAAGATCATTTAAGGAAAGAATGAAGGAGAAGATATTACATAAGGTATTTGATTTATAAGAGATGAGGAAAGGAAAAAATAAGGAGCTCAAGACAAAAGGTCTCGATTTTTTTCCCTAAAATATGATGCAACATTCTCTTCTGAGAGGGTTGGACATGGGGGGGGGTCATAAAGGTTTGAAAAGGGATAAAAATATTTGGAAGAGGCACTGTGAAGAGTAGTTTCATAAAGTACTTGTAGCAGGATTATCTAGCAGCCATGGGAGTCCAGTTGAAGTTGTGAAATATAAATTTGTAGTTGACCCAATCAATGTTGCATGATTTTTTCTACATTTGTTTAGCAGTACATGTGAAGGAACATAGGTAGTGGATGGTAGGAGTGGTCCAAGGCTAAGGCTTAACAGGGAACTATTGGCAAAATGTTAAAGGAACCAGAGATTCAAAGTAATAATGGAAGCTAGAAGAGAGAAAGGAAAGGAAATTATCATCTTCAAATGATGATAGAATTAGAGAACCCTAGAAAATTAATTAAAATTTAATTAATAACCAATGATTTCAGATGACATAAAATAAATTGACATAAATCATTAGCAATTTGGTAAATTACCACAATTCTACCAAGAAGAGTTCAAAAGAAACATTCCATTTAAAACCATTTCAGTATGAATAAAAGGTTCATAATCTATCTACCAAGTTAGAGTCAGGAATTTATATGACAATCGCAAATACAGAAATAAAAACAAACAATAAGCTAAAGAACTATTCATTTATCATGGGCAGATCAAAAAAGTAATAAAAATTCCAATACTGTTTCAATTATTTGCCTTCTATTTAGTGCCACATACATTAAAATGTAAAACGACCACTTAATGATGGGAAAACAAACAAGCAAAACAGAATTGATATGGAACAACATAAGAGAAAAGAACATCAAGGAAAATAATAGGGAAAAGTGGAAGGGAAAAATTCTGGAATTGCCAAATCTCAAACTTTAGTACAAATCAGTCATCATCCAAATACTTTTGCTATTGGTTAAAAAATAAGGAGCTTGAGAGCTTGAGAGGTGGAACAGGTTAGATTCATAACACACGGAAGCAACTGAAACTAGTGGTCTATTATTTTAAGGATGAATCTTCCTGACTCTGAGCCTTTCTCTCTAACCACTGTGCACCTAGCTATCCCAAGTTGTTGTTAAGAGCCATTAAATCTTACTTCTGACATATCATGGAAAAAGAGAGGCATGGATTAAACTTTATAGATACTTATCACATTTGGTAAGACACAGTTTATTTAGTCCATTCAAAAAACAGAATCGCATTAAAAATTAATGTAGTTGATGCCAAGTGAAGTGAAACCCAGGAAAACACTATGCACATTAATAGCAACATGATATGATGATTAATTATGATGAATAAACTTCCTCTCAGCAGATCAAGGGACGATGCTAAAAGATATGTGATGGAAATGTCATCCACATTCAGAGAAAAAAATCATGGAGTCTGAATGCCAACCAAAGCATACTATTCTCACTTTTTAAATCTATAAATTGTTTCTTTTTAATGAATTCTCTCCCATTCTGATCCTTCTTCCGTAACATGACTAATATAGAAGCATGTTAAACATGATTGTACATATATAACCTAGATATATATAACAGATTTCTCATTGTCATGTCAGAGTGGGGAGGGAAGAGAGGGAGGTATAAAAATGTGGGACTCAGTAGATTACAAAAGGATGAATGTTGAAAGCTATCTTTACATATGTAATCGTGTATGCATATATATAATATATGATTGGAAAATGTAATAAAATAGCATTCAAAAATTAATTTAATGCAGTCAAAAAATCTTGTGATCATAAGTAATCTGTATAAAACACTAGAAACAAAACATTCAAATCGCATAGCACAAAATAAATCTGGAAGTAAATGGTGGATTCTTGTCCTTCATTATTGAAGAAGACCAAAATGACATTGCTATGTTTGAGAAAAATTACAGTGTGTCTGAATATGGATTACAGTATAAGAGAAATATTAAATTCTACAATTCCATCAAACTGTAAAAAATAGAAAAATGAGATAAAACAAAAGAGGTTCCTGTTATTTTGTAAGAATTGTACTTCGAGATATCTGATAAATATCATTTTTCATATCTTCAAAGACTTTGGGTTATATAAATGGGAATTAAATTCTGTCAATATATAAAATATCAAATGATAGAGAAGAGGAATAAGCAATTTTGTGAACTGCAGATTAACACTGTAGTAATTAAAAGATGTATGTCTAAAAATTATCTTATTCTCTTAGAGGCTGATTTCTTCTGTAAAGATGCCAAGGACCAATTAGAATGTCACGTCAGAAGAAACTTGCCATCAAGGAGTTAAAGATTATCAACATGTCTGCTTCTGTAAAGAAATCCCCCCCCCAACTTTGGCTGATTCTTTGATATTTTGCCATGCAAATAATACATCTTAACTTTGGCAGAATTACTACTAATAAAGTCACCGAGTTTCTGTCCCATTCCCAATTGTCTCTTTACAAATGGGATGTATGCTTTACAGAAGATTATTGTTGCTTTAAAAAATGCATATGATATGTTTTTGAGATGTCTGCTCATCATTTTTGATAACCACCACTTGTTAAATTGTTAAACACACATGGAACACTATTGTTCTATTAGAAACCAGGAGGGATGGGAATCCAAGGAAGTCTGGAGGGATGTGCATGAACTGATGCTGAGTGAGATGAGCAGAACCAGAAAAACATTGTACACTCTAACAGCAACATGGGGGTAATAATCAAACTTGATGGACTTGATCATTCCATCAGTGCAACAATCAGGGACAATTTGGGGCTGTCTGAAATGGAGAATCCCATCTGTATCCAGAGAAAGAACTGTGGAGTTTGAACAAAGACCAAGGTCTATTACCTTTAATTTAGGGGGAAAAAACTGCTATCTTATTGTCTGATCTTGCTATCTCTTATACTTTATGTTTCTTCCTTAAGGATATGATTTCTCTCTCATCACATTCAACTTAGATCAATACATACTATGGGAATGATGTAAAGACTGGCAAATTGCCTTCTGTGGGGGGTGGGGAAAGGAAGTAAGATTAGGGGGAAAATTGTAAAACTCAAAATAAATAAAATCTTAAAAAATACTTATAACTACTACACCATGAAAACAGGTATTTTATCAGTTCTCTATGTAAAGTAAGGCAAAGGTGCTTAGGAAATTGCAGCTTTAACTCTCAGAATTTTTGCTTAGGATGAGCAGAAACCTGCCTTTCTACAACTTCCACCCACACACGTTGTTTTTCTTTAAGAACAAGCACCTTATTATCTAAGGTTTCTCTGATCTAGAGATTCTCACTTCTTTCTGCTGACTCTTCTAGCCTTTGTTCTCTAGCCTTTTTCATCCCTCAGATCCTGCTTTTATAGATTCTTCAAATTGTTAAGATCCAGTTTGTTGTGATTGCTTAGATCCAACGTAAGGAATAGTATCTTAGACCTAAGATTCATGGCAGATTCATTGACCATTGTTTCATGGCCTGAAGGTAGATGAGGATAAGGATGGAAGTAAGAGTACCATTTACTTGGAAATATTGTTCTCTGTTCTGATGTCTTTTTGTAATTGATAAACTATAGAGCAAGAAGAACGTTAGGCATTGGCTAGGGGATGAGAAACTTTATCTTATTAGGATCAGAAAAAGTAACTAAGCATGAAGTGAGTGGGCCAAATATGTCTTTATATATCTGAAACATTGACTCATGGAAGGAGGATTTGTCCACCTTGCCCCAGAGGTCAGAATTAGGAACAATATATGTAAGCTGTGGCCAAGTAAACAATGCAAAGAAAATCATCTTAATAATAAGAGTTGCCCCAAATACAATTAGTTCTATTCAGAGATGGTCATAGTAAAGCTAACATTTACAAAGCTATTTATAGTGTGAAAATGACTGCATACCATTTAATGCTCATAAGAACCCTGTCAAATGTGGATTATAGATATCCTTGTTCTCATTTGTAAATGAAAAAACTAAGACTCAGATGGGTTAAGTGACTTGAGCAAGGTAATAAAGCTAGTAAGAGTCGGAGAACATGGTCTTCCTGAGTCCTTCCAGCACTTTCACTCTTATCTTGGAGGTGTTCATGTAGAGGCTCAGTGATCATTTACTTAGAGAAGATTCTTGTCCAAGCATGGGTTGGGCTCAATGGACACTGGTGTGTCTTTCATCTGAGGGATTCTCAGATAATTTCAAGAACATCCTCGTGACAGATGACAAATCTAAGTAGCACAAAGTGAGTATTAGGTAGCAGCAGAAATGAAAGTGAAAATTGTTTGTTTCTTTGAACTCATATATATCTTTTCTCAGCTGCAGAACAAAAATTTACACGTACAAAATTTCCCAGCAACTATGTAAATACTATAATTGCATCCATCTCCTTCCTTTTAAACTAGTTTCTTCTCTTCTATGATTGTTTTTCTCTGTTTAATGAAAGAGAATGTTTTATCTGCTAACATAAACCCATAGGAGAGAAAAATATACTTGGGAGTCCAAAAAAGCTGAATTCAGATTCCTTACTGGATAGATTGAGGCAGTCTGCTGAACGTGACATCTTGGTTTCCTTATGGGGAAGTCATATGGGCTAGATGAATTCTTAAGAAGTTTCTCCTCTGAAACAGTTGGAAATCCCATGAGTCAATTGTGTGAACAATGACAACTGAAGAAAATGGAAATTTAGAGGAATATAACTAAAAATTTGATGGAAACATTTGGAGCTTACTAGAAGTAAGCTAATTCATTTGCCTCATTTTTCCAATAAGGAAACAAGAATCTAGAGAGAGGAAATGAACTGTCCAAGGTCATATATTTTGATGGCAGATTCAGCCATCTTTTCCACTTTGCTTATCTGACTCCTATAGCTCACCCTTGGATTCTTCTTTAAAATTTGTAAAGTGTTTTACAAAATTTGCTATTCATCTCTGATGATCTGTTCATTAGAATGTGAGCTCCTTGAAGGTTGTTTTTACCTTTTTTGCCAAATTCATAGTAATGACCTAAGCAATGCTCATTGACTTGATGACTTATTTCCTTCGAGGTGGGTACTAGTATCCCCCTTTTACAAAGGAGGAGATAGAGACTGAAAGAGACTAATTGAACCTGTACCACCCATCTCTTAAGGTTATTAAGAATTAAGAGAGACAATGCATACAGAGCCCTTTGAAAACTGTGAATCCTATTCAAATATAAGATACTATTAAGATCTTCATATTGAAGATTTCTTTTCATTTTTTTCATGTTATTTCTAAAATTATTAAAGTGATCATTTTATTTATTGATTTTGGTTTTTGCAAGGCAGTGGGGTTAAGCGATTTGCCCAAGATCACACAGCTAGGTAATTATCAAGTTTCTGAGGGTGGATTTGAACTCAGTACTCCTGACTCCAGGGTTGGTGCTCTATCCACTGCTCGACCTAGCTGCCCTATAGTGATCATTTTTTTTTTTAAAAAAAGTATCTTTACTTAACACACATTTGCGGGACCTGGGACTTATACTAGATAATAATCAGAAACCTGCCATCAAGAGATTTAAACTTTGCTTAGGAAACTCATTTTTTGTTTATTGTTTAAATCTTCATTTTTGCTGTGAAAAGGATGGTATGGTAGCCCAAAGAGGGATCTGCATTAGTGGGAGGATATTTTAACCTGTTTTTGAAGCAACGTTATTTTAGCAGCTGTCATTAGGAGGGAGTAAACACTTTGCAGGTGGGCTCCCTGCAACCACTGACACTTTGAGGACCTGAAACTAGACTAAGTGAAAATTGGGACATTTTTAATACAGCAAATTTAAATACAATAAATTTAAAATTTAAAATGACATAAACCATAGATAATGTCAATTTGTGCTCTTCTAAATCATTTTTTCACCTGGAGACATCCTTTGTCTGGTTTAGTGTTTTGTTTCTATTTTTACTTAGCACGTTAATTTAAAAAAAAAGCTCTGCCTTTGTGAGAATTATCAGGTATTGTTGGGGGAGTAGATATATTTGGACAATTTAAATCATGTTTAATTTTTGCTATCTCAGGACTCATCTGAGTCCAACTACCCTACCCCCCACCAAGACTCATTCCCTTTGCCTTAATATTTTTCTGTCCTGTCAAGGATTTTTGTCTTCAATGTGATTACATTTGAATATCTCTAGGTTATACCATGAACTCTTCCATATGTTCTCTTTGGCTCCATGAGGTCTCCCATGAACTTCTTCCAATGTTTTCTACATTTTAACCCAATAACCTCGTTGCTCTTTCGTTTCCTGCCTTCATGCCTTTGCACTGGCCAGGTCATCCCTCATGCCTGTGGTGCTCTCCCCCTTGTCTCTGCCTTGATCTCAGTCATAGAACTCAGCTCAAGTGCTGCTCCCTTCATGGTGCGCTTCATCCTTCTAGTCTACTTCATCCACTGTTGTTATTTTGCTTTAGACATTGTGCGTTTCCTCATCTAGGGAGAGGCCATTTCTCCACAGAAGAATGCAAATTCTGAGAGAGTAGGGACTACTTCATTCTTATCCCCATAACCCCCCTCCCCAGTATAGTGGCTGACACATTAATAGGTACAAGTCCACAAGAATAAAACGTGTTGAACCAAACTGAATTAAAATTACAAGACTTTGTTCTTGAAAAGTGATCAGTTTTCTGTTTTTCCTTAAACTTCCCACCCCCATTAAAAAACAAAAAATTAAGTTTCATTATTTAAGAAGCACAAGATGGATGAATGGATAAATGAATGAAACTCATACATAAAATTTCACTAAGCTCTGACAACGTTCCAGCTTCTGTGCTAAATTCTTATGATACTAGTGCCTTAAAAATGAAATCATCCTGGTTTTCAAGGAATTTAAGAGTCCAAAGGGGAAGACAATGTAGTAGAAATTTTATTATGCAATCCCACAATGTATGCATATGTATGGGTCATGTTTTATATGAGGAGTTGTATTTATGTGTATATTTACATATGTACATAAAAGTCCACAGACAAAACCATGCATCTAGATCACGTACACGCACACAGTCTTTTCCATTAGCCTCTAAAGTCTATGAAAACAAGGATGACATCACTTTTAAGGTATTTGTATCATCAGGACATAGCACAGTGCTTGGCCCCCATGGGAGTTGCTTATTGTTTTTTTTCTATCTACTTTTCTATCTACCTATGATATATTTATCATCTATCTATCTATCTATCTATCTATCTATCTATCTATCTATCTATCTATCTACCTATCTATCTATCTACCTATCTATCTACCTATCTATCTATCTATCTATCTATCTATCTATCTAGCTATCTATCTAGCTATCTATCTAGCTATCTATCCATTTACCTATGTATCTATCTGTTGGTCTATATGCCTATAACCTTGTGTATGATCATGAGTTTAGATATCCACACACATTTGTTCATATATCTCAGCAAAGGGCAAGTCTCAGGAAATTAGAAATTAGCAAGTTCATTCATATGGAAGTCAGACTCAGATACTTTTAGTTCCCTTTTGCTTATCATGCCTAGAGCATTATAGAGAAAGCAGCTCACAAGAATCAGTGAATGACAGCTTATTGCTTAGCTAACTGGTACCTAGTATGTGGACAGGAACTCTATTAAGTGATGGGCAGTTAAAGAAAGGCAAAAAATAAATCAGGCTCTGTCCTCAAAGAGCTCACAGATGAACAATGAATCATTAGCTGGTGGTCTCTACTGGGCCCTCAGGTCAACTAAATTTAGTGAACTAGTTGAGTTTCAACTCATCGTGGTGGGTTATGACTGAATAAGTAGTCATATGATGTAGGACTGGGGATTTTGTATTGAAAACCCAGTTGGGTGAATGTTGTCATAACCAAAAAAGGTTAATTCAGTCTTAGGTTAGGAGATTAACTGAATAACAATAAGCTTTAGTGAGATCTCAATTTTAGTATTATATTTTATTCTTTTCTGGCTTTCATTTTTCGGAAGGACTTTTCCAAATGAATGGAATATAAGAATGAAAAATAAAATACTGGAGAATCTTGGGATCATTTCATGTAAGGATTGATAGTTAGAACTTGGGCATCTAGCTAGCAAAGAATGATATAGGAATGAACATTCTGGGATAGCACCAGATAAGGAGAGGCAGAGGAGAGAAAGAGGGATTGGAGTTAGGAGGACCTGAGTTCAAATTCTGCCTCAGACACTATTAAGATGTGTGCCCTTGGGAAAATCATATATTCTTTTTTGTCCTCAGTCTCCTCATTTGGAGCTTCAAGAGGCTAGAGTTGATGTCCTAAACAATCATTTTCAGTTCAAAATGTTCTTATGCAATCCCAGCTCTGCCCAAGTCTAATACATGAGTTCTACCATGGGTTGAGTTTCTAGTAGACCCCAGACCAAGAGTCAGGAAAATGTCACTGAGCTATTTTTAACACCAATAATTGTCACAATTCCAGGACAAAAACCAACAAGCAAAATCCCTTCCCTTTCACCTCATAAATTTAAGAAGATTGACTCTTTCCCTAAGACATAGATGCTATAGACAGGGGAGGTCAGATCCAGTTTGAATCTTCTTGGAGAATCAGTTGTTAAATCTTGTGTGAGCAATTATAAATTGAGAAGTCAGGGCTTGATTTTCTTAATTGTTGATTGACTAGATTTAAGAAAACTATAGAGAAAATGTTAATAATGCAAATTACATTTGTTTATTTTTTCATATTTTTACATGTAAAAATTTTAAGAATAATTTTGAGTTTCAGATTCTTTCGTTTTGTCCTGTCCATCTCCCCTCCTTGAGAAGGTACATGTTTTTATAATGGTTATCCATATGAAGACACAGAAAACATATTTCTCTGTTAGTCATGTTACAAAATAAATTACAGACAAAAAAGGAAAAAAAATAGATAAACCATATGCTTCAATCCATATTCAGAGTTCAGCGGTCCTATCTCAGGAGATGGATAACATTTTTTAATCATGGTTCCTTTGGATTTCTTAGGGATATAGAACTAGTTGTCACATTCCTGGATTAAAGCAGCTGTCTAGTGTTATATCTCTTTGGACATAGTTCCTGATTATTATTAAGAATGATTGGACTGGGGCGGCTAGGTGGCACAGTGGATAGAGCACCGGCCCTGGAGTCAGGAGTACCTGGGTTCAAATCCGGTCTCAGACAATTACCCAGCTGTGTGGCCTTGCGCAAGCCACTTAACCCCATTGCCTTGCAAAAACCTAAAAAAAAAAAAAAAAAAAAGAATGATTGGATTACTTCACAACTTCATTAAAAGAGCATCAGTATTCCAATTTTTTCCATATCCCTTCAAGAATTTATCATTTTCTTTTTCTGTCATGTTAACCAGTCTGACAGGTATGAGGTAGTATCTCAGAGATGGTTTAATTTTCATTTCTCTACTTAGTAATGATTTAGAACATTTTTTCCATGTGACTACTAATAACTATTTCTTCTTCTGAAAACTATCTGATCATATCATTGGACCTATCAATTGGAAAATGACTTGTATTTTTTTTCATAAATTTTGCTCAGTTTCAAATATATTTATCAAAGGTGCTGGTTATAAATCCCCCCTCTCCTGTTTCTTGTTTCCTTTATAATTTTGACTATATTAGTTTTACTTGTGCAATGGATTTTTAATTTCAAATAACCAAAATTATTTTACTTCTCATGATAGCCTATCTCTTGATTAATCCTAAATTTGTGTTAGTCATCGAGCTGACAGGTATATTTTTCCATACTCATCTAGTTTATCTAAGATATTACCCTTTAAATTTGGGTCATTAAAATCCATTTTGACTTTATCTTGGTAGATGGTGTGAGATATTGGTCACACCCATTTTCCTGCCCCCCCCCAATCTTTATTACATGGTATTTTTTTATCCCCAAAGTGTGGTTCTTTGGGGATTTATTAAACTCTAGATGACTAAAGTTATTTACTGTTGTATACTGTGTGCCTAATCTGTTCCACTGATCTGGTACTGTATTTCTTAACCAGTATCAGAGTGTTGGGGTTTTTTTTTTAGGTTGTTGCAAGGCAAACAGGGTTAAGTAGCTTGCCCAAGGCCACACAGCTAGGCAATTATTAAATGTCTGAGGCTGGATTTGAACTCAGGTACTCCTGACTCCAGGCCCGGTGCTCTATCCACTGGTCCACCTAGTCACCCCTACCAGTATCAGAGTTCTTTGATGATTACCACTTTGCAATATAGCGTGAAGTCTTAAAATGCTAGGCTTCACATTTTTTTTTTTCATTGATTCACTTGATATATTTTTTTTTGGCAAAGTAATGGGGTTAAGTTCCTTAAAAGCTAGGCTATACAGCTAGGCAATTACTAAATTTATGAGACCAGATTTCAGCTCCGGTCCTCCTGACTCCAGTGGTGCTTCTTTCCAGTGCGCCACTTAGTTATTCCTTTGATAATCTTGACATCTTGTTCTTCCAGATACATTCTGTTATTTTTTCTAGCACTCTAAAATAATTTCTACATAATCTGATTGCTATGGTACAGAATAAGTAAATTAACTTACCCAGAATTGCCATTTTTTATCACATTGTTTTGGCTTATTTCTGAGCAATTAATATTTCTCCAGTTTTTTCGATCTGTATTTTGTAATTATGTTCATATAATCTCAGGAACTGACTTGGTAGGTAGACTCCCAGATATCTTACATATTGTCTGCAGTTATCTTACTTCCCCCTGGATTTTGTTAATTGTATGTGGAAATACTGATGATTATTTTATAGCCTGAAACTTTGCTTGTTTCAAATAGTTTTCCTTGATTCTCTAAAATTCTCTCTCATCTGCACAGAATGAAAATTCTGTTTTTCCATGCATATTTTTATATCTTCAGTTTCTATTTCTTTTTAATGGCTATAGTTAACATTTTGTTGAATCTAGAATAATAGTGATGATAATGCGTATCCTTTCTTCACCTTTGTTTTTATTGGAAAGGCTTCAAGTTCATCTCCATTATACATAACACTAACTGGTATTATGATAGATACAACTTCTCATTTTAAGAAAGTATCCATTGATTTCTATGATTTTAGTAATAATGATTGCCCTCCATTTTCAAGAAGACCAGAGAGGCAATGCCATGACAAACACATAAATTGGATTGAGTGAGGAGGTCTGTGCCAAGTCCCCAGCCTCACTTTCTCCTCCAGAGTCATCTGGGTCCAGTGGTCAGATATGGATCAGGACCACTGCAGATGGTCCTGGATGTGAGGCAATTAGGTTTAAGGACCTTGCCCAAGGTCACACAGCTAGTAGGAGTCAAGTGTCTGAGGCTGGATTCAAACTCCTGTCCCCTCTGACTCCAAGACCTGTGCTCTATCCTCTGTACTACCCACTAGCCACTATGATTTTGCTATTTTTGAAAGGAATGGCTATTGTATTTTTCCAAAGGCTTTTTCAGCCCCTATTGGCATAATCAAATGAATTCGCTAATGATATTGATAAGGTTATGCTGACAGTTTTCCCAATATTGTACCATTCTTACATTCCTGGTATTAATCCTACATGGACATATGTGCTGCTTTTGTGATATATTGCTTATATTTCATGTAAATTCTTGCTTTGGTATTCATTAAGAAAATTGTACTATAGCTTCCTTTGTCCCTGGCTCTGTTACGAAAGTCATATTTGTGTCATAAAAGGAATTAGGTAGGATTCCTTCTTTCCTCAATTTTTCAAATAGTTTGCATAGTAGTAAGATTAATCATTCCTTTAAAATTTAGTAAAATTCACTTGTAAATTCATTTGGTCCTGAGGATTTTTCTTAAGGAGCTCTTTGATGGCAGTTTTTCTAAGGTATGGTTATTGAAGTATTCGATTTCCTTTTCTGCTAATCTGGGCAGTTTATGTCTTTGTAACTATTCATCCATTTCACTTAGATTATCAATTTGACTGGCATCTAATCGGGCAAAATAACTTCTAATAATTGCTTGAATTTTATCATCATTGGTGGTGCATTTACCCTTTTCACTTTTGATATTTCCTTTTTAAAATCAAATTGACCAATGGATTGTCTTATTTTACTTTATAAAATCCTCTCCTAGTTTTATGTACTAGGCCCATGGACTTTTTTTTAATGTTCAATTTTATTTATCTCTCCTTTTATTATCAGGATTTTTATTTTGGTATTTAATAGGAATTTTTAAATTTGTTATTTTTCTCATTTCTTTAAAATTGCAGGCTCTATTCATTTATCTGTTGTTTCTCTAATTTATTGAAGTAAAAATTTTACATGGAAGAATGGGCTTATCATTTTTTCCAAGTTGATAACATATTTCTTGGAATTTTGATTGGTATGGCACTGAACAAAAACCCAATTCTCTTCACAAAACTCAAGAAACAAATAGAATACTTTCTCATTTTTGGAATTTCCAAGTCAAGCCACTTTTGTCTTGTGAATAACACGTAGAGCATAAAAGGAAGAAGTTTCTGACCAGTCACTTAATTTGTCTGAGAATTTCTTTTGGTTTCATAAGCATGATGCTGCTGCTGATAGTGTGTGTGGTTCTTTCTCTCTCTGGGAGCATGGTTGCTGGTATGGTCAATTGATGAAAGGGAATTAAGCAACAGATGAGGGAGAGAGGGTGGAGAGGAGCACTGGTTCACATTGTTTAGACACTGATCTAACTTTTTAGTTGATGAATTCTTAAAGAGACCTGGGAGTTGAACCTGGGACAAACTTTCTTTGGGTGGGGGGTAGCTGTGAAGGATAAGATTCAGTTTTGTATTCATTGTGTGTATATTTTGTGAATATATATTTTATGTGCTTGCATGTGTATCTGTCATCTTTCCTTAAAAGTAAATTCCTTGAAGTAGGATTGCATTTAATTTTGTTTGTTTTTATCCCAGCACCAAGCCTAGTTCTAGATGCTTAGCTTTGTCCTTAAGGAATGATTATTTATTGACTTATGAAATGGATAATATTTTAATAATACATTATAAAATAATAATTGTTAACTATTACTAGCAGGTTGTTATTAGAAATGACAAACCCTCGGGTCATTATTCAACCTGAGTGACTGGAGGTTTTTCAAGAAAGACCTTGAGGACATAAGAATTGGTAATTTGTGAATGGTCTGGAAAGGGTGTTTGGGGAACATTCTACTACATAGGAAATGGAAAGGTTTGAGAATTCGAAATGAGAGGAGAGAGGATGATGATGTGTGTCAGATGATTTGAATTGAACAGCAATGGGAAAAATGCCACTGATATTGCTGTTTTAAGATGATTGTTTGACTTCTATTTATGACACAACAGTGGAATGATTTTGATCAAGAAATTGAATTTCTTCAAAGTTGATCACAGAGTTAGAGATTAAGATTATTTAAGGGGTCATTGAATCTAGTTCCCTCCTTTAACATTGGAGGAAAAATTACCCAAGATTGAGAGATAATAAATGGAGAAATTAGGATATGAGTCCACAGCCTTGAGCCATCTTTTCATTGGCCCATCTAATTCTCACACTAACCACCTCATGGATTTGTTGTGGAGAAGGGCTTTGTGAAACACAATGCAATTGAACTCTTTTTGTTATTTTTTTCTCTCCTCAGGCATGGGAAAAGTGATTCACAAGACAAAAGTGACCAGCACTGTGGGAGAGAATGTGACCTTGTCCTGCCAGTTGTCTGCAAAGAATGATGTTCTCCAAGTCACCTGGCAAAAAGAAGGTCAGACAATAGATAATATAGCTACATACAGCCCTAACCATGGTCCCAGATTACTTGGATCCTACCACAACCACGTACATGTGACTCAAAGGGATTTGAAATCCTCGGCCATCACCTTTAAATCTGTCTCCTTAGAAGATGAAGGATGCTACAGATGCATTTTCAGCGTTTTCCCCATAGGACCTGTCCAAGGCAGGATGTGTTTGAATGTTTTTGGTAAGTCATTAAATTGAAACTAGGGACAGATAAACTTTTCTCACAATATAAGACTTGTTCTTCTTTGGGATAAAAACCATTGTTCCTTAGGGGATGTGATATATGAGGGCTATTTACCAAGAGCGTATTTCAGTTCCTATAAAGGGGGGAAATCAATCTTTCTACTTGGGAGCACTGACTAGAAATGGTAGGGAGATGATGGTTCCCCTTGACTGGTGGTTTTTGAGCAAAGACTGATGAAAGATTCATTAGGCACTTCATGTAGTTGCATTGTAATTTTGATTATAGATAGAACTGGATGACTGCTGAGCTCTCTCTTGCAGCTATGACATTCTAGGATTCTGGTCATATTGAAAATAGGATAAATTGAAGTTTAGATGAGGATTTTGCCTTCCTTCTTGAGGACTCTGAAACAAGCCCTTATTTTTTCATGTGATGCTTTGAGGGGCCCTGTTAATACCATTTCCATCATATCCACCTTTACTCCCCACCAGGAAACATAATGGTGGATGCTTATAGTACTGAACTAGGAAACAGGAAGAACTGAGTTCAAATCCAACTTGTGTCCCTTGTCAGTTGTGTGTTCATGGGGAAATCACTTTAGAACAGAATCAATAAATAATCATAAGGGGGAAAACTACCTCAACCTTGGATTACCTTGAAAAAGGATTTGCTCTCAGAAATTAGAGTTCAGGGGCAGCTAGGTGGTGTAGTGGATAAAGCACCAGCCCTGGAGTCAGGAGTACCTGGGTTCAAATCTGGTCTCAGACACTTAATACTTACCTAGCTGTGTGGCTTTGGGCAAGCCACTTAACCCCATTTGCCTTGCAAAAACCAAAAAGAAAAGAAATTAGGGTTCAAGCCAATAAGTTTTTATTAAATGTCTACTCCATGACAGACATGGTGCTCAATCTACAGTACCTTGCCCTAGTCAGACCCCATCAGGAGAATTGAGTTCAATTTCAGGGACCAAAATTTTAAGAAATATATTGAGATATTAAAGGATGCACAGAAAAGGACAATTTGGTGGGTAAAATGCCCCTCTGGTTGTTGTCATGTGAGAATTAGTTGAAAAGAAATGCAAATGTTTAGACCTGAAAGGGATAAAAAGATGGGGTAGTGTGAATGAGGGGAGAGGAGCAGCAGTAGCCAGTAGGCCTGATTCATTGAGGAGGCATTTGGCTTGATCCATGGGACCCAACAGGGCAGAACCAGGGTCACAAATTGCAGTGTCATATTCAAGTTTGAAATTGGTGGGTTTGGGAACAAGGAAAGGAAAATTCAAGCTAACAGTGAAAACTGTCCAAAAGTGGAATGAATTCCTTTGAGAAGAAGCAGTTCCCACTCATCAGAGCTCTCTAAGCAGGGACTCATTGGGTGTATTTTTGTGATTAGTCAAAATATATGAATTAGACTAGATGGCTGCTAGCAATCCTTGTTTATCAAAACTTCTATGATTTTTATAGAGTCTAAGATATGGAGAATATCATTAGCCAAGGTTTAAGCATGTAGGAATCACCTTAGAATGCTCATGACACAATGAAGACCCTCACCTTGCTGGAATCACTGGATCACAAAATCTCAGATTTAGAAATAGAATACCATTAGGGGATCACCAAGTTGCATTCCCTTATTTTGCAAATGAAACCAAGATGCAAAGACCAACACAAACAAGTAAGTTTCTGGGATCTTTCCATTTTAGACCTTGCTGATTCTGGGAAAAGCACTTTTCTCCAACATGTTATTCTAACTTCCAGTAGGAACCATAGGATAAGAGGGAGATGGGTCTCAGCAGTCATCAAGTTTAACAATCGAATTTTATAATGAAACTAAGCTTAGAGGTCTTGAATGACTTTTCTTGGATCTTATAGCTAGCAAGAGTCCAAGTCAGGATTGTGGGCACATTGGATTTAAGAAGGCACCCCAAAATCCAAAATTTTCAAGAGATTTAAATACTAAAGACTGACTCATGGACCAGAAAACCCAAAATACTCAATGTTAGAGAAACTGAGACCAGTAAGCCAAAGACATGAAACCTGAGAGTGCCTAAATTAGAAGCAAATTTTGCAAGCATTTTCATGTTCTCATTTTTTTTATCCATCCATCTGTTATCTACTTTCCTATTTATTCATCTATTTTCTATATCTACCTACACACACACACACACACACACACACATATATATATATATCCTTTTATTATTCTTTTGCTTTTCTTTTCTTTATCCATCAGTTTATTTATTCATTTATCTATCCATTCTTTCATTTATTTATCTATATTTTTCATTCACTATTTCATTTTATTGTGTTTTATTTTTTGCTTGTTACTATTTTGCTTATTTACTTGCTATCCTTTTTTTAAATTATTTTGGTATTTATTATTTGTTTGTTATTTGCTTACTTGCATATTTGTTTGTTTTTTCATATTGCTACTTGGAGTGATTCAGAAATCCTGAGACAGGAAGGGATTTCAAGGTCTTCTAGTCCTACTCTTCTCGTTTTATGGAGGAGAAAACCACAACCTAAGAGAAGTTTCTTGAACAGCACCAAGGGAGTAAATGATACAGTCAGGATGTGAACCCAGGTTTTCAGATTCAAAGTCCAATATTCTTTTTACAACGTTAGACAGAAGAGTTTCTATTTGATCATCAAAGCAATAGACATCCACAGAAGTTCCTTGAGTAGAAGAGAAACATAGTCAGAATTGTGCTTTTGAAATAATTATCATCTGTATGGCAAATTAATGAATATAGAAGGGTCAACATGTTTTTTACTGAGCACCCACAATGTTTTGAACACTGTGCTAAAACTTAGAAGACAGAAAACCAGAATAAGATCATCCCTTCCTCTTGGAGTGAGGATTGGGGGGAGGACAGAGAGATGGACCATTTCCACAGATAGTTTATGTTTGTATGCATGCACACATAAACATTTATAAACACAAACATGATAAATGCAAAATAATTTGAATGAATACCTATAGACTGTTAGCTTTGATCTTTGACTTGGTGGAAGTTAGGGTTCTAAGACATGCAAATGAGTACATAGATCAATTCAAGAAAGGGAGACAAATTAGAAGACAGGAGGAATTGTCTTCTCTCCACTTCAGAGACTCTGTTCTTCCATAGTTCTTAATACTAAAATGGAGGTGTAATAAGATCCATTCTATCCCAGGAGTGAAGATCTATATTGAAAAACAGCACAGTGCTTGGAGAAAAAATTATAGATATTAAAAAAGTCTAGGTGAACAACATAGGGGGCCTGAATTAGGCAAGCACCTGTACAAATTACAGAAAGAGAATACATGAGAGTTGCGTCCTAGTTGAAAATGACATGTTCATCTTTGAAGAGACCCCCCACCAAAAAATAAACTCCTTAAAAAAACTTGTGGATCCAACATGGAAAGACGCTGATTAACTTGTTCTTCAACTCATCTCAGCCTAACAAAATACTTCCCTTTCATCCCTGAGAGACTTGAGATGTTTAGTCAATAATCCTGTGAAAATATTATATGAATGAGTCTCTTGGTCTTATCCAATAAAAATAATAAAATAAAGAAGAGGTAAAGATAGAATTTCTCCAAATCAGAACACTTCAGTCTTCCCACCTTTCCACCTCCTCAGCATTACTCTTCTTCTCTTTCATTAACTTGAATTCTTCAGACTAGGAGTTGGTCAGGATTCTGGGTTGGGAGTTACCTTTCTTTACCTTCCCCTTTGTTTTTCTTGGAATTTTCATTTCTTCATGTGCAAAATATGGGAGATAGTATAAGGTAATGAAAACCTGGATTTGCCTTGGAATAGGAGCTCCAGGGCAGCTAGGTGATACAGTGGATTGAATTCCCAGAGCTAGAGTCAGAAAGACCTAGGTTCAATTCTAGAACCAAACACTTTCTAGCTGTGTTCCTTAGTTTGTGAATCTATAAAATGAACCAGAAAGAAAATGGCAAGTATCTTTGCCAAGAAAATCCCAGTCAGGTCACAAAGATGCAACCACAAATGAATCAAAGGATGAACAACTACAACTGTTTGTAAACTTTATACCACTATAGAAATATTATGTGCTATTAGATAAAATGGTTTATAATGGCCTTCTTGTTTGTAAAACCCGTAATGGCAGAAGGAATAATATGAAAGAATAATCTTTATGCATTCTCTCCTTCTAGGAGGTATATAGAAATCACAGGTTTGGTTTAGAAGACCAGCTTTTGACAGGTGTAAAACTCAAGGACTTCACTGGGGGATGTATAAAGGATTTTGTAACTAAAATATGCTTCAACTATATGTCTTAGGATTCTATCGCAGGTGGCAAGGTGGTACAGTGGGTAGATAGAACACTGGCCCTGGAATCAGGAGGATCTGAGTTCAAATTAAGCCTCAGACACTTAAGAGTTACCTAGCTTTGTGACCTTGGGCAAGTCACTGAATCCCATTGCCTTGCAAAAACAAACAAAAAATAATTCTATTGCATAGGTAGGGAAGTTGAGGCACAGAAAAGACTTTTGAAAATGCACTGATTTTCAAGTCAAAGGACATGTGTAATAAGACTGCCTTTTTTGTTTACTACTGTTTTGGCCTTGGGCAACTCAATTAAACTCTTTCCTCAATTGTAAAATGAAGGGACTTGGCTAAGTAGCCTCTGACCTCCTATCTATGTCTAAGATCTATAATCCTGTGGACAATGGACATGGATCAAATTGAACTGGGAAGTCACCTCCCATAATTCTTTAACTTAATTTTTTCATACTAAGGCTTCTGAGCAATACTAGTAGATAATGGGTTTAATGACCTTTTTCTGTGTTGAAAATCTTAGTGTCAAAACTACTGGGAAAGAGAATTAGGGAAGTTTCTTGTGACAAAGTTATTGCATTGTCATTTTAGTTTCTTTGGCACTGTAAACGAAAATAGATTGCAACTTGGCACCTAATCAGCTTCCTTAATATGTGTAGTATGGAGTTCTAAATTGAACCAAGAAGGCACCAAGGCCAAGAGGGAAAGGGAAACCCATCTGAGGTCTTTCCAGTAACAAGAATTCTGGTGACCACCACTCAGAGGGAAATGTTTTATGGGTGGGGATTTCAGATGGTACAGATTCTGTCAAGGGTTTAGAAGGTTGAAGTGATAGGAAAAGTCAAGTGCTGGGGCAAGATCAGATTCAAATTTTTCTTCTTACAAAATCAGTTAACTTCTCTGAAACTCAGTTTCTTCATCTGTTAAGTGGGAATAGTTACACTTATTTAATTCTTCCCCACTGGCCTGCAGTTGATTTGAAGCTGAAGTAAAATAATTTTACAGAAAGTATATTTTTGTAAATTGTAAAGCACTGTGAATATTTCAATTGGTGATATTATTATAAAGGGGCCATTTCTCCATCAGTTTACCCTACACAGATTCAACTTGATTACTGAATTTGATAATACACTAATACAGATCAGAGGTCCTAAGGAATGCTCCTTCCCAGAGGAAAAAATTGCTCATTCCTAACTAGGTGGCACATCACGACTTACTTTTATGAAGTGTTCCCTTTAAATATTATTCTTGTCATGTTAGTGGTAAGGGAAAATAAGTCATAGAAAGGTTAAGTGATATTTCCAGACTTACCCAGTCCCTGAGTTTCAGAGGGAGAATTTGTATCTTGAATCTTCCTTGGAATTAGTCAGAAACAGGATTGGATGCTAAACTGGATTATTCAATCAATCAACCAATAGCTATTAACCTGTTAATAGTAGGTACTGAGTCAGGTGAGGAGCATATTAAAAATAAGTCCCTACCCTAAAGAAGTTGATACAGGGGGAGAAAGAGAGAGAGAAAAAGAGAGAGAGAGAGAGAGAGAGAGAGAGAGAGAGAGAGAGAGAGAGAGAGACAGAGAGACAGAGAGACAGAGAGAGACAGAGACAGAGAGACAGAGAGAGACAGAGACAAAGAGAGATACAGAGAAACAGAGAGACAGAGACACAGAAATGGATATAGATGGATAGACAAATTGATAGAGAAATTGATGGATGTGCAAATTGATAAGACTGACAGAACTAGAGATACAAGATACATATAAATGGATAGACTAATAGAGAGATAAAGAAATTTAGGGAGACAGGAAACAAATGATAAATTGATGAATTAATAAAAAGATATGGATATCTAGACAAATTGATTGAGAAATAGAACTATAGATAGATGCAGAAATTGGTAGAAAGATAGCCAGTCAGATAGATATCATATACAGAAGAAAAAATGGATGGATAGACTGAGAGCTAACTAACTTGATGCATATATAAATACATGGTATTCTTGGAGGCAGGACAGTATAAAACCTTCAAAGTATAAGCATTTTGAGCTTTAAACTATACTAAGACTTTGAGGAATAGTCATGTGTGTGTGTGTGTATTTGTGTGTGTATGCACACAAACATGAGTGTATATATAGATATAGATATAAATTTATCAATATGTAAATTTTCTTTGAGTTTTTATGTATTTCCTCTAGCCATACATATTCATATCTATATATCTCTATCTATCTCTCTATCATTCCAAGGAGTTCATTGCATGGGAGGAGGTGCTCCAGGCACAGAGATAATGACTTCATGGTCACATCCTATTTCCTTTCTGACCCCCTTCTGCTTCCATTCCTCTTGGAAATATTTAAATGCCTCGTGTAATCTCATGTCTTTCCACCACACACATAGCATGACTAGATGATCAAGTTCTCATGATCCCAGGGACCATTAAAGGATCCTATTTTTATCATAGGAAGGAGCATAAGACATCTTGTAGTTCCAGGGAATCAGGCTCATAACTCTAAAGCTGGAAAGGAGCTGAGGGGTCATGGAATTCAACCCCTCATTTTAAGATGTGAAATCGAGGCCCAAAGAAGGTCTTGTGAACCCTTTTGAACTTAACCAAATTTACAAAGGCAAATAATGGCAGATCCCCAATCTGAGCTCAGTTTCTCGGGTTACAGCTTGAGATCTCTTCCCATTTTCTTTCTACTTTTTGAAGTTTAAGGTTTCCTCCCTTCTTTCCAGACCTACATTCATATCACATTTTTTGGAGAATGCAGACACCTTGAGGACAAACCTAGTTCATATTTGTCCATCCCTATTAATATTACGTTCTTCCCTGACTTCTGAAATAAATTACTTTGGGTCCAAGAGATCTTTAAGAGTTTTCATTTCCTTTCCTTAGTTTAATTTTTATGAAAATTTAACTAAGGTATTGAACGTTAAGTGCATTTGTGAGGGAACTAGCTTCAAGTTTGGGCTCTGCAGAGATACAGAATGGTTAGCAAATTTCCTTAAGTAATATTCTAGAGACAACATTATAGTTATTGTTGTAGGGAGAATGCCTTCCATAATGGATTTAACTCTGAAGTCACTGTTGGATCTCAAATTTGTGATTTCAAGGAAATACAGTTTCTTAGCAAGGAGCAAAAATGACTTAAAATGGGACATATTTGGAATTTAGATTTAGCATGAATAAGAAGGGAACATTCACAAAAAATTTGGAACTATTTTATCAAATTTTCATAATTATTTCACCTTTGAAAAAAAAGACTTTATTTGCTAAGGCAACATGGAAAGGTGGAATTGGGAATATCTGGGCCATTTGACTGTTTCTTTAGCTTTGTGACTCCAGGCAAATAGGTTGGTCTTTCAGAGCAGCAGTCAACATATCTGTAAAATGGGAATAACCATATAAGCACATCTACCTCACAGAGGTTTTGTGAGTCTCACATAATGCCCTATATGAAAAGAAATTTGTAAACTTCAAATCACTATATGAATGCCAGATGTGATTAATCACCAACACTTATTAAAAAATTACATTGTGCTACACACCAGGTGGTACAAGAAAAAAATAGAAATAGTTTCTGACCTAAATTTTACAGCATGGAAGAGAGGTTTTCATCCATCTCTTCTCTTCCCTTCCCTTCATTTTTTGTTTCCTTTTCCCTTTCTTTCCTTTCCCTTCTCTTCTTTCCCTTCCTTTCCCTTCTCTGTATGAGGAGTAATGGAGACCTGAACTAGAGAGCCATGTGAGTGAAAAAAGCAATATATATATATATATATATATATATATATATATATATATATATATATATATGTCAAAGATTTTGTGAAAGAAATGAAGACACAACTTGAAAGTGATTGGCTGTGTGAGTGAGGAAGAGTCAGTTTTAGGTACAAGCACAAAGAATTCGGTTTTAGATAGATTAAATTGGAGGTGACTATGGGACATCCAGGTGGAATTATCCAATTAACAATTGAGTTTGGTGGTGGTAGGAATTGGAGATGATGAGCTATCAAGTCCAATGAATTAGGGAAAGTTAACTGTCCCTCTCTCTAGGAACCACATCAAGAACAGTGAATACAAACAGGAATCTGTCCAGCATGCTAAGTACAGCAAAGAACAATGTGCAAAAGAAGAGATTTCTTTTATGAAGAGAAGGAAGGGGATAGGACCTCAAATTTATAAGACAGAGAGTAGAACATTTTTCTACTAAAAAGAAAAAAAAAGGAAATAGGTAAGAGGGAAAGAAATTAAGTTTTATCCAATCACAGATGGCAGGAGGGCAAACTGGGATTTTGATAATTTTGGCTTGTGGTAGATTTGTAAACAAGAGTTCAAATCCTGACTCTAAATTTTCCTTGATGTGAGACTTTAGATAAATCATTGCAGGTCTCAGAGCTCAGTATCCTTATCTGTTAGATGTGGATTAAAATAATCATACCATCATACCCATAGCTCTGTTAGGAATCAAGAGTTGGGCAAATCTTAATTGAAATACTGAAGAAATGGCATTATTACCAAATAGAAAGTAGAAAATAAGGCAGATTTTCGATTGGAAAAGCAGTAACTACAGTGTTTAGGAGGGCATGAGTACATTTTTGTCTTTCCCCTGTACTTGTTTACTATTCTAACTCCCCCCCCCATATGCTTTTCCTCCTTGATCTTAGTTTTCTCATTTGTTTAAAAAAAAGGTGAACTAGATAGCTTCTGAAGTTCTTTCTGTGCCATAACTGAGATCCTATTACTACGTCAGTCAAAGTTCCAGGCCTCAAATTTTGACTTTACCAGGGGCTTCCTTAAGAATCTCAATTTGCTAATCTGTAAAATGTGTTGGACTAGATGAAGACCATGCTACAGTAGAATGAGTAGTTCGAATCTCATTGTTGATATCCCCTCATTCCCTTAGCCTTTCTTGGCTTTAGTGTTCTTGTCTACACAAAAGGAGAGGAGATGTGCTAAATAGTCACTGATTATGAAGGTTCTCCTTAACTCTGCATGTCTGCTTGTTCCAAAGAGGTTATACATGTGTCATTCAGGAGATAAGAAAAATGGAAGATAAGTATTCAATTTTTAAGCACTTGGCCTAAGTGGCAGCAGAGCTGGGTTCTAATTCTAGTGGTACCACCAGCCAGCTCCTTGACCTTAGCCCAGTAACTTCCCCTTACTTTATATTTAGGATCCTGAGATCTCCACCCATTATAGTCAATTATGGTTTCAATTTAAACAGCTGACCTAATATGTGCTATGCTGGGAAGTGACTAAATTGTTTCAGAGGAAATATGCTGACCAAGGGAAATGGAAGGGGAAAAAGTGGAGGTCAAGATGGGCAACGTCTTGGGAAGGGAAGTCCTGTCAGAGAGACATTATAATGTAGAAAGACACTGGGTAAGAGGAAAAATAATGACCTTCAGGTTTTGTCTATACTGTTAATTAACTGAGTAACCATGAGCAGGTCACTACACATCTCTAAACACTGGTTTCTGTAGTAATCAAAACTTTTTAAAAACACTATGTAGCATTATCTACACTCTTGGAGACTCTGGGAGTCTTTGGGGGAATAGTTACTATTATTATTCTCATTCTACAGATAAGGAAACTGAGGTTTGAGGAAATTTGATGATTTTTCCTTTGTCACATACCTAGTAATTATCTGAGACACAATTTGGACTCAGGTATTCCTGACAGCAATGATTCCAACATCCTATTCATTATCCCTCCTACAAAAAAGGAAAGATGGGGGGGTTGGGATGGTAGCAAGTCATGAAATTCTCGGTCACTACCAATTCTTCATATCTCTGACCCTACTTAAGGGGATCAACTTATAAAATGTGAGGAGCTGTTCTAAGTGCTGATGCCCTCAGGTAGCTCCCATTCTTTGGGAGAGACAACCTGTACTCATATAATGTAAAATAAAGATAAACCTGAAGTCAGGAGACTTTTGTCCCAATTTCAATTCAGATAAATAAATAGCTATGAGATCATGAGTGAATTGTATTTCTGAACCTCTAGGTTCTCTGTAAAGTAGGGAAAATGATAGTAACATTACCTGTCTGAAATGATGGTTGGAGGGAAAGTACAGTTTTAGTCTGAAAGTATTGTGTAACTGTTAGCTAGTATTAGTGAGATGTAACCAAAGTTGTAGTAGATAATTATACTGCAAGATCAAAGAAGATAAGGGGAATTCAAGGATAATACCCTTGGGTTTTTTCCCCTCTCTCCAATTCCTACCAATAATAATCAACAGATTTCTCTACCCTCTCAAAGAAATGAGGGGATGAGGCAATCGTTTCTTCTGTTATGGGCTAAGGAGGAAAATCCCAAGTGTGATCTGGAAGATATGGGAGTTTCTGATTTTTGTTTTGAGCAAGAGTTGAGTGGTTTATATGCAAAGGGATGTTTAGCCTGGAAGATAAAAGACTTAAAGGGATGAGGATGTCAAAACTTACTACTTTCTTTAATTATTTTGCCTAACTGTCCTTAGAAGAGAACTGGAAAGAATAGACCACCTGGGATTCAGAGACCTGAATGGTGCATGTCAGAAAGAGATAGGTTTGTGTGGATAATAATTACAGATCTAACAGTTAGAACAGTCTCAAAGTAAAGAAGGCTGCTTTGGGAAGTGTCTGAATCAACCAAAGTCAACTCACCAAGCAGAGTTGTAGAAAGGATCCATGCTCCAGTGGTCTCCAAAGTCCTTGCCAAAGATGATCGTCTAGAGTCAATGAATCAACAATAGACAAGGAGTATATAAAGATAGGTGTAGTACTAGGCTGAGTATACAAATAATACAGATAACTGAATAATCTCTACTTTCAAAGAGTCATCCAGCAATGTAGTTCTTTGAAGTTACGAGGATATGAACTAATTACTTTCCATATCCTTACTCTAGTATCAGGCTAATGGATTCTCAAAGAGAACACATGGCTCACTCTTGATCATCCTCTTGCCCCTATCACTGGCTGAGTTTAGGAGATAGCTTAGATTTATGACCTTCTAGCTTGCTGGAGGGAGGGGAAGTTCCGGAAAATTTCTTCAAAGGTCATTAAACAAAAACTTCTAAATGAGAAAAAACACTTTAGAAATTATCTTGTTCGTCTTCCCTTTATTTGTAATGGTACATAACTCAGACTCAAACTCTTCTAGTCTTTTCTTAGACTATTTGGTGCCCATGAGCATAATTGCATTCCACTGGTCCCAAGGCAGAGGAGAGGAAGGATAGCACTCACTTCCAACTATTATGAAACTCTTAGTTATAGAAAGAAATCATCTGATATATGAGAACTCCACAAAAAAAGGAAACTGATTTTCACTAGTGTCCTATTGTTAGGACAGCCAGTTCACTAGAAAAGATGTATCAGAAAACAATGTATCATAAATGTATGTACAGATATATCATAGATATATCATATTCAAGACACAAAGGACCTCAGAGACAAGACAATCAGTATACAAACATTTTAAAGTGTTTTCTATGTACTCAGCATAATTGATACAAAATAAAGACAAAAATATGAGCCTTGCCCTCAAGGAGACCATTATAACTGGTTGAATTAAAATAGAAATAACAGCTTAAAAAACAAAGAAAAGATACTTATAGAGTAGATGGAAGGCAATTTCAGAGAGGAAAGCACTAGTGGAGGTAGAACCAGAAAAGACTTTCTAGATTTTGAAGGAAGTCAGGGAATCTAAAAAGAAGTGATGAAGAGAGAAAATCTTTCCAGGCTTAGAGACTAGTCAATGCAAACACCTAGAGGTAGGAGATAAAGTATTGTGTGTGTGGAAGGCCAGGGTTACTAGATTACTGGATGGCAGAGGGTGGGAAGGGGAGGAAAGTGTAAGAAGACTGAGAAACAGAAAGAGACCATGTTATGAACCCTTTCATTTGACAAATGAGGCAAATAGACTTAGGAGAGGTGAAGAAGCTTTCCCATGATCCCATAGTTTCAAAGTATCAGAGGGAGGACTCAAATAAAGATCTTGACTCTGTTATCATACATTTTTTAAAGGGCAACATAATTTCATTTTGTTTTTGCTTTAACTTTTCCAAATTTTATAAGCCCCACTCCAATACAACCCAGTATTTCTCAGTACATCACAAAAAAAGAAAAAGAGGATTATAGATAAAACTACAGATCTTAATTACATGCTGTTTTCTTTCTTTCTTTTTTTAGTATTTGCAAGGCAAATGGGGTTAAGTGGCTTGCCCAAGGCCACACAGCTAGGTAATTATTAAGTGTCTGAGATCAGATTTGAACCCAGGTACTCCTGACTCCGGGCCTGTGCTTTATCCAATGTGCCACTTAGCCACCCCTACATACTGTTTTCTTAAAAAAAGTTTAGAATAATTATACTGTCCTCCTTACTTTTCCCTCTAAACTTCCTTCTGTTCCCTTCTGTACATTTTAAATACTTTCTATTGGCCTTCTCTTTTGGGGCTATAGGATTTAGGAGGCACCACTGTTGCTAGTCTTTCTCCACTCCTAATTTAAAAATTTAGTGAAGCAAACAAACAAAAATATCCTACTTGTAACAAATAAGTACAATTAAATAAAAACTTAGAAATAGAGGCTGTGTTCAAAATTATGTCTCTTTTGGCTCCTTGAATTCATCACCTCACAGTCTGGAAGGTGATAACATATTTTATCATGTGTCCTCTGGAGACATGGCTGCTTATTTTATCAATTAATATTCTAATACTTTCTAGTTAATTTTTCTTTAAATTGTGTAAATTATTATCCTGGTTCTCATCACTTCACTTTGCATCAGTTCATAATACTTAGGATTTCTAAAAATAATTTCTTTCATTATTTATTATATATATAATATTCCATTAGATTCATTTAGCACAATTAGTCCAGCCATTCTCCAATTGATGATATTCCATTAGCTTTTAGAATCCTTTATTTTGCCCTTTATGTTTCTTTTTCTTCTTTAATCTTCCAACCTTCTTTGGTATTAGCAAATGTATTTTGCTTGCACTAGTTTCCTCTCCAAGTCAAACCCTATTTCTTAGCCTTTCTATTTATTTTCTTTGCTATATTTCACACTTAATTATAGTGTTTAACTTTCCTTTATGGCGTTTAGATATGAATTTGGTTCATCAGATTCCTGCTTTGCCCATCCCCACCTCCATCTTTTGATATTCATCACACCATAAAGAAATACAGCATTGTACTCTCTTCTTCCTCTTTTCTACACTAGTGTTTTCTTTTTATCTCCCTTCTCTTTTCCAGCTTTTAAAAAATTAATTCATTCATCTTTTAAATTTTCATCCATTTGTGCATATTTCCAAGTTACAAAATTTCCCTCCACCCTTCCTTTCCCGCCTTTCCTCCCCTCAGTAGGGGTCAGATTAGCATTTTACATACATATTTTGTTAAATGTATTTACAAATTAGTCATTTTTGGCATGAGGAATTAAGATTAAGGGAAAGAGATACATAAGAGATAATTTTTATAAAATTCATCAGATTTGGTAAGGGTGTTTTTTTTTTCCTGTGTATTCTGTTTTGCTTTGTTAATTGTTTTAGCATTCTGGACTGTCAAGAGGAGTTGCTCCCATCAAGGTTGCTTCTGTCTGTTAGCATTCTATTCACTAAACCACATTTGTTACAATTTTTGGAAACACTCTGTGTGGCCATGTTAGAGGATGAGATTCTCCTCCATTTCTAGCTGATAGACCAAAAAGGACTTAATTTCAGATGTAATAGCTCCTCCTTTCCCTAGGGGCAAGTTCAACTGCTCTTGAGGGAAAGCCCTTGGAAGCTTGGCCTAGGCTTAGATGATAGAAGACTCTGGGGAGAGAAGGCAGTAACTCAAGGGAAGATGCTCTGAGATCTTCTATTCTGACCTATGTCTGAAGTAAAATTCCAAGGACCAAAGTCAACAAATGGTCATCTAGTCTTTGCTCAGAGATTTATTTTCAATAAAGGGGAACCCCTAACCTCATAAAGAGGGGTCCCTTCTAAATTTGGACAGTTTGAATTGCTAGGAACTTTTCTGCCTTTGGTTTATTATCTGATTTCAAGCCTAGATTTGTCTCTTCACAACTGGCTTCCCTTAACCACCCACCCATGATCCCTGGTTCTGTCTTCGAGGGCTAAAAAGAAAAAGTCAAATTCTTCCAAGTTTACCATCCTTCAAATATTGGAACATAGCTATTATGCTAGTCCCACGTCTGATTTCTTTAGCTGATCTATACTTAGTATAAATCAAGGATTTCCACTACTGCGTTGAGTCACAGTACTAGTAGCATGGCTTCTGGGTGGGGTGGGCAAAGGCTGAGGTTTTGGTCTCCTCACTTTGATTTCTCAGGACTTTTAATTAGGGTTCTTTTGTTATACCAACAGCCATATCAAAACCCAAAGTGGATGCACAACTCCTGACACGGGAAGAAGGCGATGTAGTGGCAGTGAGTTGCCAGGCAACAGGAAAACCGGCCCCCAGGATCTCCTGGGACCAGTCAGATGACTTGGTGATGATACCACATCTGTCATATGTTTGGCATCCTAACAAGACTGTGACTGTCATCAGCAACTTCACCTACAACCCTGTCCAGCTCCTCAAGGATTGGTCACCGTTTTGTACAATTCACCATCCAGTCCTCAACACAACGATTGCACTGAATTATCCAATCCATAAACCTTCTGTAGGTAGGTAGAAGCTATTGGCAGAGGGGAAGGGGGACATGGAAATATCTCTAAAGGAGAAGGGGGCAATGGGAGAGTTTGATCATGTCATATAGGAAAGAAAAATGGATTTTGAGCTAGAAAGGATATCATAAATTGACTATTCCAACACCCTCATTTCAGAGCTGAGGTAACTGAAGTCCAGAAAAAAAGGGGGGAACTTTGCCAAGGTCCTCTAGGTGGAAAAAAACTGTTATCAGGATTGGAACCCCAAATTTTGGAAACCATTCCCAGTGATTTGTTTCTTACATCTTACAACACATTATGTTGCCATCCCAGACCATACACTAATCCTTCACAAGCCATCACCAAGTTTTTATTACCCAACTTCCTGGTCTACCAAAGTAGGTGCTGGGAAGACAATGACAAAAATAAAATCATTCCCTGCCTTCAAAGAGCTTCCATTTTAGCATTTAGGAAAGAGTCTGGGGATACAATGATACAAATGAATCAGTGACCACCTTCACATGTACATACAAAGAAAGCCGTCTGAAAACCAAAAGTAATTCATTTTCTCCATTTCCACTCCACATTTCCTACTAAGAGTCTTTCTGCAGCCTAATCTGTACCGGCAGCCTGTTTTCTGCTTTTCTCCTTGAACACCATTGACTGTACCATTCTGACTTGGGGATTTACTGGACAGCAAGGGAAAGACAACAGTGTAAAGTGGTAGCACAAAGAAAAGCGAAAACTACGGTAACCAGCACACCCAAAGCTAAGGTGTTCTTGGGTCACATTAAGGGCATGGAGGCTCTCAGGTTTAAGGTTGCTGCCATAGTCCCCTTGCACTCTGGTCTTGGCAGACAGCATCAGAAGTATTATGATTGATCACTATTTGGAATCAAGTTTATGAAAAGTCTTGCTTACACAGGCCAGGGACCTGGGGTGACTTACCCATGACCACACATGTAATAAATGGTAAAGGGAGAATTTGAATTCATATCTTTGGTTCTTTCTACTGTTCCACATTCACTAATCTTAGGTCCATGATTTATGAGGATTTAGTGAGGAAATGGGGGATATTTAGGTTGAAGGAAAGAAAACTGGAGGCATAAGGAGGGCAGTAGGCAAGGAGAGCATAATACATTTATTCTAGTTTTTTAGAAGTTCTCAGGAAGAGGGAAGTTATAGTCCCAGAAAGACCAGAAGCAATGGATCGAAAAGGAGACAAATGGATGCTGGATGGGAGGGAAAAATTCAACAGTTAGAGCTAAGTAGAAGTGATATGTGCTTTAAGACGTCGTATCAAGGTTTTGATTCTCAATATTAAATTCCTTAAGAAGGGTACTAGTCAGAGAATTGTTTTTTTCATGGTGGGTTAAAAGACAATAACTTAGTGGATATTAAGGTCCTTTGTAGTTCTGAATTTTTTTGTTTTTGTGATACCCTGACTTTCAGTTACCCTCAATGCCAACCTGGTTACATGTCAAGACTTCCCTTCTTTCAACCACACTGCTCTATTTTGGTTTTAGTTTTCTAAGGATATGAAACAAGTACCTAATTTGATTTCCTTTTTAACCCTTTAATATAGACAGGACTTTCCTAATTCCTGCTAAGTAACAAACAGAAAGACAGCATGGTTTTATTGCAAGGAAACTGAATTTTCAATTTAATATTATTATAAAGGTGGATCCCTCAGTAAAATTTCTTGAAATCAATCTTATCCTCTCCTAGCTCCTTCCATTTTATAAGGCAATAATAAGTGGAGACTTCTCTCATCATCCTTAGGTAGAAAGTCATTGTCATTTTACAGATGAAGAAACTGAGTCTCAGAGAAGGAAGGTGATATATGAGGTGATAAAATGAATATGAAAAGTAAGTCTCATGAGACTACATGTTTTTATGGTGGATAGAACAGGACTCTAACTCAAGTCAGAGATCATAGACTGAGACCTAGAAGAGGTCTCAGAGGTCACTGAATCCAATTGCAGGTGAGGAAACTGAGACTCAGGAAGGTATACAGGCTCATAGATCCAGAACTGAAAGGTAACTCAGAGGTCACCTACTCCAACTCTTATCATTTATAAGTGAAGTATTGAGACCCAGGGAAATTAGGGCTTGTTCAGATTTGTACAGGTAGTAAAAGAGAGAGCTGGGCTGGAAATTCCAGGAGTTTTCATTCCATTTCACACTACACCCTCACCTCCTAACCTTCCCTCACAAAAACCATAGCCCACATTCTAGTGAATGGAAAAGGTCAGAATGAGAAAGCAGAAATCTAGATTTTTAATCATGACTTTGAGGCTTACTAACTGCTTTTCCTCTCTAGGGCCCCAGTTTCCATTGGATAGTTAAGTGGAGTGGGCAAGATAGTGGAATTAATTTATCTACTTTTTGGCCCTACCATCTTTTCTCTCCTTTTCTAATAACTATATTAAATATTTTAAATATTTCTCTTTCTAGTAATCATAGAATCATCAAGCAGTGACTTAGTGGTGTGGTGAATTGTTAAATGAATTTAGACTTAGAGTACTTGAGATCAAATCTCACTTCCACAACTTGCTACCTGTCTGACCTTGGACAAGATATTTAACTATCTGGACCTCAGTTTACCCATCTGTTAAGTCAGAAGTTTGGAGCAGATGGCTATATTTGTGATACCTTACTGATCTAGCTCCATGATCCTTTCCATCTGCTTTAGCACAGTTTCCTCATCTGTAAAACGAAGACATTGATCTTGCTTGATCTGGCCTCCTTTATCTCTTTCTTGGTCTCAGTTTCCTCACCTGAAAATAGGGTGGAAGGCCTCCCCTCAGGTCCCTTCCAGTTCTCTATCCATTGTTCTAGAGGAAGCATTTCTTCCTATCAGCCTGTCCCACATAGTCAGGCAGTCAGTAAGCATTATGGAGTTCCTACTGTGTTCCAGAACCACTGCTAAGTGACCTAATTCACATAACCTCACCTCCTGATGATCTTATCTTCCAGGTGAAAGTAAGCTCCCCCTCATAATCTGCCTCTCTGTTGTGACTATCGTCCCTCTGCTGGTACTCTACATATGGAAACAATCAAAGGGCACCTGCCCAGATTGTGAAGCTCTGCTCTTGGTAAATATGAACATTCTTGACCCAAAGGGTTACTTTCTGCACATAGTGGCCACTATGTTTGTTTGGAGGGGAAATAGTGTAAACTGCCATATGAAGGGCTAGAAGTTTCAGGAAATGAAAGTACTTTATTCTTGGAACTGGGAAGACTGGATTCTGATTCTGTCTCAGACATCATATAGCCACATAACCCTAAACAAGTTACTTCTCTTCTCTGAGATACTAATCTATGAAATGGGGATAATAATATGGTTCCCTTCCCCTTTTGTTTGCTTTTACTTTCAATATATGCAATGGATTAGAGCAAGACATATTTCAAAGCAAACACAAGGTTATTGTTAAAGTAAAATGAGATAATGCATGTCAAGTAACTTTGTGTAGTTACCATGCTCTGCAAACTTCAGTCATGGTGAGAAGCCAGGATATCTGAGCTCACTGCAGGCCTAGGAACCCAGAGAAGTAGATGATGGCAGCTGTGTGGGAGATGCATTAGAGGAGACTCAGGGGCAAGGAACAGCTAAAGAAGTTTCAAACCAGCTCTTGTTGATGATGATAAGAATAGCACTATGTATTTTGGAGTTTACGGAATGCTTTACATGTTGTCTCATTTCATCTTCATAGATGCTATGATTATTCTCATTTTACAGAATTGGAAACTGAGGCATGCAGGTCAGGGCTGATAGCTAGCAAATGTGTGAGAAAAGATGGTCTACATTTCAATTCCATTGATCTATTCATTAATCTATGCTGGTTCCTTAGTCTATCCTTAATGATATTTTCAAGTGCACACTATAATCTTGAGACCTTCAGATTAGAGAAATCACTGGGATAGTTTGTGTGGTTGAGTAGAGAATGCATCTGTATTTGGAATCAGGCCTGGGCATCAGCCCGCCTCTGATGCTTCCTACTTGTGTGACTTTGGGTACATGAGTTTTCCTTTCAAGACCTCTGTTCCCTCACCTGCAAAATGATGAGTTTGGACCAGATGGTCTCTGAACTCCCTTTCAACTATATGAATTTATCATATAAGGAATCCAGGAGGTCAAGAGATATAAAGTGCTGCCTGAGGCACACAGAGAGGGAATAGTAGAACAGCTGTTTTAACTCAGAACTTCTTTTCTTTTTTTTTTTTAAGTTTGTTTGTTTTGCCAGGCAAATGGGGTTAAGTGGCTTGCCCAAGGCCACACAGCTAGGTCATTATTAAGTGTCTGAGGCTGGATTTGAACCCAGGGACTCCTGACTCCAGGGCCGGTGCTCTCTCCACTGCGCCACCTAGCTGCCCCTGGAGCTACGTGTAAAGATCACTTCCAACTCCCTCTTTTTACCATTTTACAAAAAAGGGAATTTCAGAGTCCTTCATAGCACACAGTCCTCTATGGATGGTTTAGCTCCTCTCTAGGGCCTTTCTATTAGCACCATTAGGGCAAAACTTTGTTTTCACATCTAGCCACTGTCAAGTCCCAATGAAGGTATTCGTATTGTGAGTCTATGGGAGCTGGGAAAGGTTGAGTCATTGTATTAAATACATTGGAATGAATTCTGGTAAAAAACCAAAACCCCAAACTACAACAAACGCAAGGCGAGCAGGAACTTCACCAGTGCTATTTCCTAACAGGGTATCTCTTGGCTTACTCCAAAGACCTGCTGTGGGAAGTTCTGGAGCACAGCTTCTCCCAATATACCCAAGCAGGAAAGGACGGCGGATGTGTGAGGCTTTTTGCAGTCCCTGGACGTCTCTCCAGCAGCTGCCTTGCTGGAGTGGGGGGCGGCTGGACGGGAGGCCGGCCTTCAAGTCGGCAGGCCTGGGGCTGCAGCGGCGCCTCAGAAGCCGGACACTGTCCCTGCGGGGCTTCAGGCCTCGGACGGGCCGTCGCCGGTCATTCCAGATCAGGGGGCCCGGCCGGCCCCGGAGGAGGCCGCGGGGCCGGCCTGGAGGCCCGGCCCCTCAGTCAAATCCTGCTGAAGAGCTCGGCCTGGCCTCCCCTCCCCGCCGTCCCGTCTTCTTCAAAAATGAAGGACCAACAGGATGATCTTTTTTGGTAACTGCTAAGTCTGGTGGCGCCTGCGTCGTGGTTGTGGGAACCAAGAAGGTTCTCCAGCCTGTGGTCAGTTGCCTTTTGAACTGACAAGTGCGCTGCGTCATCGAACCGGACGGATCTCTGCAGCCTATGGCCAGCTGTCTTCTTGAACTGCGCCCGGCTCTCCAGGGGCCTCATCTTCCTCATCACCAGGAGCCCCAGGACCCCGCCCACTAATGAACATGCAACAGACTGTTTCCTTCAGGCCAGCTCCCAGAGTCCTGATGACTTGTCTGGGATTCAAGGATCTCTTGATTTTTGTATCTCGGATTCATCCACTGCAATTCTCCTGTGGGTCTGTGATCTCAGGAGTCTGGAAGTTCCCTCCGGCGATCTGAAGTGAGACAGATCCCTTCAATGCCACTCTTGCCCATGGCCACCCACAAATGCACCACATGGAGTCCATCTGACTCTTGGGACAGCTTTGGTTTTTCCCAACATCTCAAGATACCGTGAAAGGTTTTGCTTGTCTCTAGCATCCCTAGGTCCTAACATGTGACCCAGCCACCTCTTCTTCCATATGGCATGATGACATCCTTGTCTCTCATTCTTCTTCTCAGAGCCACTGCAGCTCCCATCTACCTCTTAATTCTTTGCATGATACTTTTCTTCATTGTTGCATAGACTAAAGAATTCCTGTCGAAACTACCGTGTAACAATATTGGAGATTTGTTTAGTATTAAAAATTATGTCCTCTTTCTTCATGGAAAACTATAGAAGGAAACTTTTTTTTGTTGGTTCAAGAATGTGAAGACTATTCATAAATGTGCCTCAGTTTTGATAGAGCCAGAATCTGTAAGAATTTTCCATGGTTTTCTGTTTTGTAGATATTGTTTAGTTGTTTCAACCATGCCCAATTTGCTGGGACTTCACATTTTGGGATTTTCTTGGCATAGATATTAGAAAGGTTTGCCATTTCCTCCTCCAACTCATTTGCAGGTGAGGAAATTGAAGCAAACAGGGTTAATTGACTCACCCAGGATCACTTAGTCTAAGGTAAGATACCTTCCTGATTCTAAGCCCAGTGCTCTATATACTATATACTATATACTACATACTACATACTATATACTATATACTACATACTACATACTACATACTATATACTATATACTATGTACTATATACTATAAACTATAAATTATATACTATATACTATATACTAAATACTATATACTATAAACTATATACTATATACTATGTACTATGTACTATGTACTATACACTATGTACTATATACTACATAAATTTGCTAGACAGAATCAACATGCATGGGAACTCCTCTGATTACAACCAGTGCAATTAATATTATGTGAAAACTAATGGGTTATTTCTATTGTTTGCCTCTATGACTGAAACCCCTCTTTTTTCCTTCAACACTACCTTGTAAATATAAATATTTCAGAAATTCCAAGATCGCTGAAGTAGGTTTATTTAAGCCCTTCACCAATATGGATTTTGAACCTTATATGTCAGTCTATGAAAGTCTCTTGGGTCCAGCAAGCACACTATCCTATGGCCACTCTAGGAATAAACCTCTCTTGGCAAGGACAAAAAATAAACAAAAAGCAAAACCAACAAAAACATAATCAGTACATTAGGACCATTCAGGTTGTCATCTGTGTTAACTGTCTTTGGAACAATAGAAGTTATTTCTAAGTTACAGTGAACAATCAAAGAATAACTTTATTGAAGAAGTTTATTATGACTATGTATTTGTCAAATGTTGTCATTATTTAAAATATTTTTTTGCTATCTTTAAAAAAGACTTTATCTTTCTTTCCAAATATGTTCCTCCTATTTTCCCTATCCAAGGAATGACTTTTTGTAATAAATGTAAAAATAAAAGAAGAATTGTAAAAATAATCAACACATCAACAGTGTCTGCCTGGATGTGACATGTACAACTAGAATTATTATTACTAATAGCTAAGAAGTTTCTGGGATACACTGTAAAGGTGGAGACTGAAATATTGTACTGGAAAGCAAGAGAGATTCCCAAAGGTCATATTGGTTTGCCTTTAACACATTGACTTCGATGTGAGCAAATCATTGATAGGAGTTAATATAAAATTAAAGGGTGGTGAAAAGGATTTTAAAGGTTAAATATTCCATTGCCCTCCAATTTTACAAGTAAGGGAATTTAGACCCAAGGACGTTAAGCCTTATTTCTGACTATGAATATTTATGCCAGAAGAAATTCTGCTTTAAGCCCAGTACCATCTTTGTTAGTTATCTATAAAATAGTCTTTCAGACAAAAGCATATTTGACATTTGCACTATATGTCCAGCTGAAGGCAGATCATTTGACCTTGATGCAGATATGAATTCTCCTTAATCACAATGGTCCAGCAAGACCAAACAAGGTCCATATTTGAATATTTAAAGTACAGTCCCAGTTTGCTTACTGCTCTGTACTCTCAGATGTACAGTCCTTATTTGGGTCTGGAGGAAGCTACCATTATATGAGTTTTTCATAGTTATATAAGTCTCAGATTGGCATGATGCTGGCTTTGTTCTAGGCTCCTATAAATGTTTAGACCAACCATGTGGTTGAACCAGGTGGGTTCATGAGGTAATGGCAGGTGGAGCAGACAGAAGGTAATAGTGACCATGGAATGGGGAGAACATGGAGGGAATCCAACAAGGTGGAAAAGCAGACTAAGAACTTGGGAAATAAATAAGCAAATTTGAACTATGCATACAGAATTATGCATGGACTTAACCCTGCAGCCTCCTGTCACCAAGGCTGTTTAATAAAAACGTCTAAATCCCTCCAAGTCTCCTCAGATTCCTTTGGACTCTATGAATAAAGGACCTGTTAATGAGGATGGAATTTGTTTGAAACATCCATCTCCCTCCAAAACATAAAGACTCACATTTGGCTTAAAAGTATTGGCAGGAATGGATCTACTTTACATGATTGATTTGACTTACACCAACCCAATGGATTTGTAGAATCTGCAGTAGAGTTTGAATGCTTAGCACTTTAGCACAAGAAAGGACCTTGGAGTCTGGCACCTTATCCTGCCAGGTAATCTTCAGAATCAGTCTAAGAAAATTCAAATGGAAGCAATTCAGTTTCCTGTCATGGTGCTGGTAGAAACTCCTTGAATCTAAATTTACATATAAGGTACTGAATTGCATAGGTAGAAGGAATTTTTCCACCTGGGAGTTCTCCATATAATTGAAATCTTGGGGAGAGGTTTTGAATTTTTGTTTTCTGTAATTGCTCATTGGCTATATGGTGCAACCATTGAACTCTTTTAGAATAATGTGTTAAATGCAAAAAAAAGAATAGAATATATAGAAAGAAAAAAGAATTATACTGGAAGACAGATATCAAAATATTCAAAAGTTAAATTAATGAATCCCAGATTAAGTGATTTAGACCAAATTGATAGGTGTTTTGGGTGAGGGGAGTAAAAGAGGGCTTTAAGGCAACGCCTCCAAAATCATGACAGTTGTCAAAACAAGATAGGATTGTAAAGACTGACTTGTCCAATACCATGATTTTACAGAATGATATGAACTCCAAAACTTAGGAAGTAATTTTTCAAAGGTCACTGAAGAAGACATCTTGCATGGGGTGGCTAGATGGCACAGTGGATTAAGCACCGGCCCTGGAGTCAGGAGTACCTGGGTTCAAATCCACTCTCAGACATTTAATAATTACCTAGCTGTGTGGCCTTGGGTAAGCCTTAACTCCATTTGCCTTGCAAAAAAAAAAAAACCCTAAAAAAAAACTGAAGACATCTTGCATTCACCAGGTCCTTAAATTTAGCCTGAGTTTAGCTTGCAATAAATAAGTCTCAACATGCCTTCCATATTTATTTTGTGTGTAAACTCCTCATTTCAAAGAAGAGGACACAGAGTCTGGTGTTTCAGGTCAAAGCACCATGTTCGCTGGCTCCCCACTTTAGCATTCTTTTGCCACTTTGTTGAAATTTGTCCTCATTAACAATTGGGCCATATGGAGGAGTGGTCCCTGATTTTTCTGATTTAGGACTATCAGCTAAAGATGTGTGTTTGCTGGACATAAGGGCAGTGTTTAACTTTCCAGTAATTATCAAAGAGTTTGGGCAATTAATAAAAACCTTGTCTTATCTGACTTGCTGTACTGGACTCCCTCCCGCCATCCCTCCAAGGTCAAGTGAAGTTAAAATATCTTCTAGATTCAAGTTGAACTCTAAGCAGGACATCTGAAAAGCTGAAAGCCTGGAGCTCCAAAAGCACGGCCCTCTTTGTCCCGGGTTGCTTACTGCTCTGTACTCTCAGTTCTCGTTTTTCTTTCTCACCGCCAGTGTAGTATTTTTAATGCATAGCTCTGACCAAACCAGTCTCCTTACAAGGACCTTACTGACTTCCTTTCAAATCATAAAAACTCAGAGATGGAAGGTGTGTCTGTCTCTGGATGAAATACAAATCTCCTGATTGCTAAATCTTCTGATGCAACCCTAGCCTCTCTGCTGCCTTCTAGTTTCCCATATTCAACTGCTTTTCTGACAACTCATAGTGGATGAATAATAAGCATCTAAAATTCAACATGCCCAAGACAGAATTCATTTTTCTCCTCTTTCTATATTTCCCTCTTATTGCCAGACCCCATTATTCTTTGAGTCACCCAGGCTCACCAATATCAAGGAGTCACCCTTGATACTGTACTTTCTTTAAATGCCTCTATCTAGTCTGTTGGTAAGACCTGCCAATTTGACCTTTGTGATGTCATTTGAATATTCCCCCCTCTCTCCTCTGATAGTGCTCCCCTTCGGGTGCAGCCCCTCATCACTTTACACTTAGACTGCTGCTAATAGATTTACATTCCTCAGGCTTTCTCCGACTCCAATCTATTCTCCACTTAATTGTGAAAATGGTTTTTCTAAACACAATCCTGATTGTGTCACATACATACTCACAAGCACACTAACTTACTTACTTTTTTTTTTTTAGGTTTTTGCAAGACAAATGGGGTTAAGTGGCTTGCCCAAGGCCACACAGCTAGGTAATTATTAAGTCTCTGAGGCCAGATTGGAACCCAGGTGCTCCTGACTCCAGGGCCGGTGCTTTATCCACTGTGCCACCTAGCCACCCCACAGCACACTAACTTTCAATGGCTCCTTATCACCTCCACAATAAAATATAAAATCTCTATTTGGCAATCCAAGCCATTTGTAACCTTTCCTCCATTCTCTACACCTTTCCAGTTTTCTTATACTTTATATACTCACAATACATACTCTGTGAACCAGTGACATCAACCTTCTGACTGTTCCTCACACAAGACCACTCCATCTCCTGCCTTTGAACATATTTCCAGGATATTGTCCATCCCAGATATACTCTCCCTCTTCATTTCTGCCTCAGTTTTCCTGGCTTCCTTTCCAGCATTAATTTTTCCTTCTTTGGGAAGTCTTTCCTGAGTTTTCTTAATTCTAGTGACTTTCCTCTGCTAATTCCTTCCAGGTTATCCTGACTTTAGTGTCTTTATGTAGTGAATTTTTGACTATTTTCTCCTCCATTAGCCTCTAAGTTTCTTCAGGGATTTTTCTAGTGCCTTTCTATCCCCAATACAAAGTGCTGTGCCATCATGGCCCATAGTCAGTCCTGAACAAATTTTTAATGTTTGATAGAACATAAACAATAAGTGGTTACCCACAAACCATTGGAAGGTTTCTGTTGATAGAAACCATTAGAATTAGTCCATTTGACTTTTGGGCAGCTCTAATTTTTCAGGAAGTTTCTGTGATTTTTCTTCTATGTCTTCCACCAACTGTCCCTACATAGGTCCTTTTGAACTAAGAAGCACAAATCTAATCTTTCCCTATGATAAAACTTAATAAATACAAGTGTCCAGAATGAGGACTTATGAAAACTAAATTGAATGATCTATGTACTTGGTAAACCTTGAAGCACTCTAGAAATGTGTCATCATCATCATTATCATCAGCATCGGCATCAGCACCATGATTGCTGCTATCCCTTCTCTGACACAAATTGTATATGTGAACATGTTCATTAACTCTCATAGACCCGAGTTTCCTTGTCTTTCTGGTGGATATACATGGAATTTGAAAGCTCCTCCAGTTGCAGTTTCAGTGAGTTTACCAAAGAATATCTAGATCCTTTGAAGTTCCATTTGGCTTGACTCAGGAAGGGGTGGTCACTAGATGGCAGCAACACATTGAAGAGGGTCTCTGGAGTTAACTTTGGGTTTTTGTCTTTTTGTAGCATAAGAAGTAAGACTGAAAAAAGTGGGATGGGAAGACCTGGTAGGACTATGTCAGCTGCCTTCAAATACCTTAAGATTTGTCATTTCAAAAGAAATTTCTTTCATTCCTCACCCCCCTCCATATCCAAGATTATTTAAGAACTGCTTTCAATGGATAAATTGAAAATTGCTGTTGTTGCTTTTCCCCTAATTCCATAGTGTTCTGGAAGGCTGAATATATCTGAATTGGTAGATGTTATAGGAATACATATTTGGACTTAAAAAAGAACTCCTTTACAAGGCAGAGATGTCTAATTATGGAAGGAGCCTGTTTCTTGTGAGCAAATGCTTTTCTCATCATTGGAGATATTCACAAATTCATAGAATTTGAGAATTGGAGGGATCTTAGGGATCCTTGAGTCTAGCCCATGCACAAGAAAGAATTCCACTGTAGTATATCTGACAAGTGATCATCCAGCTCCTGCCTGCTTAATCTTTCTGAAAAGAAAAGAGCTCATCACCTCTTAGAGGAAGCTCAACCTACTGTGAGAAGATTTGCTGACTTTGTTTTTTATTGACTTACTGACTTTTTTTTTTATAGACTTCACTTGCCTCTTTGCCAACTATCTTCAGAACCTTCTGGTTCTGATCTCCCTAGGAGCAATTAAAAAAAATTAAATCTCTCTTTTACATACCAAGCATTCAAATACTTGAAGATGTATTATCTCCGGTTTATCAATGTCCTTCATAAAGCATGGCACACATTACAAACATATTGTTCCAGATTAGAGTTGAGGACAATGACTCTCTTTCCTGTCCATAGGAGCTGGGTTTTCTTAGTGTTTCAATGCAAGTCAAGGGAACATTTACTTTTTGCTCTATCATATCATGGTGCTAATTCAAATGGAGTTTGCATTTCACTAAACTCCCCCCCCCAGATAATTTCCAGAATAGTTACTTTCTATTCACACTTCATCCATTTTATACATATGAGGATGATTTATGTATATATATATATATATATATATATATATATTTATATTTTGTAATATATATTTATGTGTATAAATATATATATATATACATACATATACCTATATGTTTGTATATTATATATAATATACATTTTTATACATTTAAATGGATGTTATATTCATCTTTATTGAATCTTACCATATTAGATTCAGCCCAGGGTTCTAGTCTGTCAAAATTGTCTTATTCTTAAAGGATGGTGGTATCCTCAACAGCAAGAGGAAAATTAAGGGAGATCAAATGTGAAGGAAAGATAGTAAACCCTATTTTAGATCCATTAAGTTTGAGCTACCAACAGTTAATCTAGCTAGAAATGTCCATCTGAAATGAATGATATGAACTGGAGATCAAGAGAGAGAGAATGGGGCTGGATAAATAGATCTCAATGTCATCTTCTTAAAGAAAATAAATAAAATGATGTGAGTTAATGAAGTCACTAAGTCAAAGAGGTTAGGAGAAAGAAGGGGTCCAGGACAGAGCCTTCTGAGACATCCAAGATTAGGGAGAAAGGCCTTTTTTTTGTTTTTAACTGGCTGTTCTTATCTTGTTCAAGCTAGAAGCATATCAACTACTTATCACCTGGTCCCACTCTGATCAACATATATTTTCTCTATTTGCTTTGACTTTCTCTATTATTGTCTTCCTGTCCTAAACCAGTTTAGCCCTCTAAGCTAGACTGGCAACCCTTTGATCTTATTGGTTTAGGGTTAACACCCACTTAGCCCACTGTAGCTCAGAACTTTTAACCTCAAGAGATTCACCAGTCTTAACCTCCCTTCAAAGAAGGTGTTTCCAATGGATTACTACCATGTCTAAATATTTTTTTTACAATTTTTTGCTCTTTTTCCCCAAAATCAAAACCTTCAAATATTTCCCTGGCTATAAATAACATCTTATTAATAAATTATTCAAGATTTGCATCTGATAGTCCAGATAGGAAATCAGTAACTTTTCCTGAGGTTTCTTATTAGAGAACAAAAAATACTTGGAGAACAATGAAAAAATGACAGTCCAGACATTATAGGTCTGCCTGACTGCCAAGAAAGTTGGAAAAAAATGTGTTTGGCTAGAGATGAGGGAAAAAAGAATAAAAAGAGAAATTGTTCCTGTTCTTTAAACCCAGGAGACTGTAACTCAGTCATACTGGTGGTAGGGGAGAGATACAAAGAAAACTGGTAGAAGTCATGGTCATTTTTAATATGATTATTTTTGCCAACAATGACCACCATATGCCATAATCCAGTGGGATATGAACGACATAAAACTTCCATTTGATTTCCAAACACACAGCACCAGGATATGCATTTATGGCACTTTTGGTCTTTAGAAGATCATAGATTTAGAAATAGACCATAGATTTAGGATACAGAATACACAGTAGTAGAATTGAAGAGAACCTGAGAGCATCAGATGTCTGAGCTTGGAAGAGACAATGAGAACTTAGAATGTTAGAAGGTCTGTACAGCAGAGAATGTTAGAGCTGGGAAAGACCTTAGAACAGAGAGTGTCAGAATTGGAAAGGAATAGGGAATGCCAGAATTAGGAAAGGTCTTAGTGTTAGATTCAGACCTGGGTTTCAGTCTTGCCCAGGTGATCCTGGTTGACTGTTATGAATTCTAACCTTCCTAGCAACTTCAAACAACTCTCAATCTCACTTTGACAACTGCAGACAATACACAACCTCCATGGCCCTTGGATCCAAATGACTCTCAATCCCTAGGGAAACCATACTACTTGCTTCCTATGTCCCATACCTTAGAAAAGGCATGCTCCCCCCACTACCAGTTGCTGGAATCTGTTCTCACCCATTCTGCAATTCCTTGCTTCAATAAACAGCCCTACACTCCATTTACCTCCATTGTTGTCCTCTAATCCCAGGTTATCTCTCCTTGGGTGAGATACATACATACATACATACATACATACATACATACATATACATGTGTGTGTGTGTGTGTGTGTGCTCCCTGAGGGCAGGGAATTTGTGTTAGTCAACTAGCATTTATTTAGTGCTAATTATCTATCTGGGATGAACTAAGTATTGGGGATGCAAAGGAAAAAAAATGGTCCTTGTTCTCAAATAGCTCATGGTCTAACGTGCAAAACAAAACAAAGCAAAACTGTAGCAGATTGAGGATAGTTAGGAAGACACTCAGATCAAGGTTTACTGGAAAAATATTCTTCTAGAAGGTGCATATTTAACTGAGACTAGAAAGAAGTCAGGAAGTAGAGATGGGCAGGGAAGTGTTCCAGATATTTCCATCATGTCCAACTTTTCATGAAACTATTTGAGATTTTTCTTGACAGAGATCCTGAAATGATTTTGCCGTTTACTTCTCCAATACATTTTATAGTTGAGGAAACTGAGGCAGAGTGAAGTCACTTGCCCAGAGTCATATAATAATAATAAGCGTCTACAACTGGATTTGAACTCCAGAAGATGAGTCTTCCTGACTTCAGACCCAGCACTTTATCTAGTCATCTAGCAATTCTCTTGCCTGCCATCTAGAATTGCTTTCTAAGGGATTGCTTCCTGATTTACTGATCAGCTAAACCAATCCCTCTTTATCAGATAAAAGTAAGACCTAGAAATGGAGAGTGTGTGACCCAAGGTCAGACAGGTAAGATGGGGTTGAATTTGTGATCTGAAAGAATGTTCTAATTCCTTGCTACATCATTACTGGAAGGAAGCTTAAAAGGCATCAGGCCCAGTCTGCTCATCATATAAATCAAGACCCTGCAGAACAAAAAGCCTACGAATAATTCTGTGAATAGAAGAGACAGAAGACTCAGTAATGAAGGGCCTTGAGTTGATCCTGATGAAGGTCAGTTAAGACACCAGGGGAAAATATCATAAGAACCAGAGTTGAGAATGAGCTTAGAGTTCATCTAGTCCAACAAACTCCCTTCATGTTTAGATGAAGAAACTGCAGTACAGAGGGTGAAGGCAAATCTACTCTTCCTTATATAATCAGTAAGCAGCATAGCTATGCTAGAAATTTATATTCTCTGAATCAAAATCAAGTTTATGATTCTAGAAGTATAGAATTATTTTGAGAAATCATTTAATAAGTTGCTCATTCAAGTCTCCAAAACTACTAGGATCTCTGATTTTAAAGGTGTTATTCTTCCCTTCTGCCAAAGACAACCTCTCTCTGACTTTGTAGATGGACTCTGTGGGTGGTTCCCAAAAAAAAGTTCATGATAGGGTTCCCTGTCCCCATAGGAAATGAAGTGATGGCCAAAATTATTGGATATTTTCAAGGGTTTTTTCCAGATTAAACGAATTCACTTTTTCTCAATAAAAACAAAGTTCAAATCAAAGTCAACAAAAGTGATGCTGCCATTGCAAATTCAGCCCAACTGACACCAAGTACAGTCCAGCCATTATTTAATACACCATAGGGAGGCAAAGTCAAGTAAGGTCAAATCTGAGTCTCTTGGATGTCACTATCACTGTGAAGTGGGAAGGATTCCAGACCCAAGTGATTTATGTTCTCCTGGTAATTGTGACACTTTGATGTCGAATGAGGTAGGGGCTCAAATGTTGAAGGTAAGAGATAGGGTGAGTTTGGTGGAAGAAAAGATCCATATTCTATGGAATTTAGAAACAACTACATTAACCTGTGGTCAAAGTGATGACAAACTGCTCTGAGAAATAATTTATCATCAAACTTATTCTTAAGTTTTTAGGTGAATAGATCATGCCCAAATCCAAGTACCTTTCTATTCAAGGTTACCTTAGAGGTATGAAGGTAAAACACTGATGTCAAAACTATTGGTGAGCTAGGGGAATATCTATTCCAAGTATGTAATGACTTCCCCTGGTAGAATAGGTAGATGAGAACAATTTGTTCCAATGATGATGAAGGCAGCTGAAGCAGGTGCTTAGAGTTTGGTCAGACATTAAAGATGCCAAAGTCATCCACTGAGCCATCTTTGTTCATCTTTGCTTTTGCACTGTCACTGGAAGTCAATGACTCAGAGAGTGAAGCTGACGTTTGAGCAACTTTGCCTCCCTTGAATCCAATTCCCATCACCTGTGATGAAATCGCACCCTTCAAAATGAAGGATGAACAACATCAAATATATATGTATAAACATACAAACATGTGATCTCCATATTAAAATAAAGCATCTTGCAGCCAGGGCCTATTTCACTTTTGTCTTTATATCTCCAGGGCTCAGCATGGTTCGTTTTTTTTACATAATATTTGCTTAACAAATATGAATTGGTTGGTTTATTGATTAAGAACTCAGTATCAGGGGTGGCTAGGTGGTACAGTGGATAGAGCACCAGCCCTGGAGTCAGGAGGACCTGAGTTCAAATTTGGCCTCAAACACTTAATAATTACCTAGCTGTGTGGCCTTGGGCAAGCCACTTAACCCCATTTGCCTTGCAAAAAAACTACAAAAATATGTAAATGTAAAAAAAATCATTAACAGCTTCCTGATTATGGTGAATACATTTCAAGTGTGACTTTGAACATTTAAGTCAGCTACTACTGAGCACCTTCTATATATTGGACATTGTGGTAGTTGCTCAGGATATGAAAACTAAGGTAATCTGACTGTTATGTGGCCATAGATCGAGAGCTAGAAAGGACGTTAGTAACCATGAAGTCCACTCCCTTCATATTATAGAGGAAACTTGAGCTTAGAGAGGCTAAATTAAGTTCCCAGAAGCTTGCAGATAGAAAATGTCAAAGGAAGGATTTGAACCCAAGTCTTTCTTATTCTAAGTCTGTCACTCTAGCCTCTACTCTACATATGCCCTTCAGGGAGATTACATTTTCTTAGGAAGAATGAATAAGTATAGAGATAAGTGAATCTAAAATAGATACCAAATGAGCATAAAGTAATGGGGGGGGGGTTGTCAACTGGGAAATGAGTGAATTGAGAGAAATGAGTCTTGAAGGTAACTAAGGTTTCCAAGAAAGGCTTATATGGAGTGAAAGGATTTGAGGCTTGGGGAAAATCAATACCAAGGTCAAGAATAATAATATACAATATAATAATCAGGAAAGAGCCGGCAGTTTAACCTGGAACATAGTCTTCTTGAAAGGGGAATAACATATAATAAGCTTTGAAAGTTAGACTGAAGTGAGATCGTGAGGATTTATATGTAATCATGTACCGGTATGTTGATGAAAGTTTACAGCCAGATGTCCAACAAAACACCCTGCATCACAACATTTTAAGTATAATCTTCATTATAGTATTTCCTTAAACAGTTCCTTAAGTCTAAACAGTCAGCAAAATAACCACTCAACCCCAAGTTAGATCATTTGTTGACTTCCATAGTATATTTACATTGAAAGTTTAACAACCAACTCTCTGGGGCTAATAAAAAGCTGATTCCCCAACTTCCATGCAAAATAATGATAGCAGAGGGATTTCTATTCTTTCCTAGAAGCAATAGGCAGGCAGTGAAGCTGACAGACCTTTGCTTGTGGGTGACTGTGATCTCATTTGGGTTTTTTTGTGGCAAAGATACTGGAGTGGTTTGACATTTGAGTGGTTTGACATTTTCTTCTTCAGGTCATTTTAAGGATGACCAAGCAGAGGCAAATGGGCAAAGTGACTTGCCCAGGGTCACACAACTATAAAATGCCTGAGGCTTGATTTGGACTTAATGCCCCCCGCCATTTTCCTTTTCCCTTACTAAATTCACTATACCACCCAACTGGTCTTTCACTCTGTGATGTCTGTCCTTTGTTCTTAAAGAAGATGACAACATGAGGGAGGTGATGCCATGACAAGCACATGAATTGGATTGGAATTAAAGGGGGCTGTGCTAAGTCCCCCTCCTCACTTTCTCCCCAGAGCTATCTGGATCCAGTGGCCAGATATAGAACAGGACAAAAGGAGATGGTGCTGGATGTGAGATAATCAGGGTTAAGTGACTTGTCCAAGGTCACACAGCTAGTAAGAATAAAACATCTGTAGTTGGATTTGAACTCCAGTTATCCTGACTCCAGAGTTGGAGCTCTATCCACTCCATCACCTGGTTGCCCAGAAGCTATTGATAAAACTATACTGGCCAAGCTCAGAATTCCACATAACTACTTCATTTATTCTTTTTTCTCTTATCTTGCTCTCCTAAATTCTGGCTAAATTTGCCTCACATTGTCCCTTACTTTTTAAACAATGTGGATGAGATAATAAGTCTAGACCAGAGTTTTGAAATGGAAAGTCCCAGATAGATGGGCCCAAACAGCTTGTTCAAACATTGATTCATATCCAAATAAAACTATCTTATCTCACTAATCCCAAGATCAATATTCTTTTCAGTCTACTTCTGAAAAAGGCAAATTAATCACAATACTTTACACAATCTTGATAAACCCCTCAGTTCCCTAGGTGACTGGTGAGTGTTAGCAACCCAATTTGGAGGGAAGGAGTACTAAGACTTACCACAATCCACCATATTGTTTTTTTCCCCTTCTGTCATCCCTTCTTCCTACAATGTGTAGTGTTCTTGGGATAGGGATGTATCACTTCCCAAAGTAGGGATGTGCGCACACGTGTGTGTGTGTGTGTGTGTGTGTGTGTGTGTGTGTGTGAGTATGAGTCCTAACAGAATAAGATCTCACTGGAAAATATTAAGGTCCAGCAAAGGCAATAATAAGATGGGAGCCAGACTCACTAATTAGCTTAAAAATAGTATAGAGATAGTATAGAGTCAGATACCCTTAGGTTCAAATTCTAATCATGTCTCTGTGTTTGGGTCAAAGGCCATAACTGCTTTGGATCTGATTTTGTCAATTGTAAAATGAAGAGATTGACTATACATATACTGATTATAAGGCCAATATTAGTTCTTTGGATTCCATTAAGATCCTAATAACTTCCTTCTCTTTAGAAAGGATGAAGGATGGAGAGTAGTGAGCTCCTCTCAGCTCCTCCTATTAGAGAGGAGGAGCCAACTCTTCATTTTCTACCTAGATGGACTTCATTGTGACCCTCTTCTCTCCTTGACAGCCAGGCAGCCTGCCCTCCTTTTAGTTTCTTTTTTTTTCCTATGTTCCCTTCCCCCAAATTAGATTGTGATATCCTTGAAGTAAGGACTATCTGTTGCCTTTCTTTATAACCTCAGCACTTAGTAGAGTCTTTGGGAAATGGTAGATGCTGAATACATCTTTACTGACTGAGGGAAGAGAAAATAAATATTTGTTTATTGAAAAGTATAATGTATGAAAACTTAAATAAAAACTTAAAAAGACAAAGAAGAGTGATTACATGATTTTTCCATACTCTCCTAGGACTGCAACTGTGGGTCTATGATTTGGCCAAAGGGAGTAGAACTCCTCTCTGCTATCAATGATCAAACCATGCTTATTATCTGTTCATTTAGACAATGAAGTATTCTATATCCATGTACTGTGCTAGGCTCAGAGGGGAGAAAGTTCATTGATTTTTTTTTGGATCACAGACATAGAACTTTGAAGACTTAGAGGTCATCTAGTCTAACCTTTTTCCCTTTTCAAATGAGTAAGCTGAGGTTTAGACTTACCCAAGGTCACACAAATCTTAATTTCTAGAAGGGAGATTTGAATCAAAGTTCTATAAGTAGAAAGACAGTATTATTTTTGCTGTGGTGTCATTACATATATATATATATATATATATATATATATATATATATATTTAAAAGGAAATTGATTTGCATTTATGACAAATATGAAATCAGAGATACTGGACTCCATATCTGGTTTATGCTGCTTTCCTTCCTTATTAGGCAAATTGAGTTTCAGGATTTGCCACTGGAAAATAAGGAGGTGGAATTGGCTGATGTCTGAGGTCCCTTTCTGCTCTAAATCTAGGATGCTATGATCCTTCTTCCTAGCTCACTTCTATCTCTTCTCATCCATCTTTCTGTAAAACATGAGCTGGCTTATTACTGATACTAACTCTGTCTTTTGAGGAAGCCCAGGTCCTTTCCCACCATTATTTTCTCAACCCTGTGACTCTCATGAGCTCCATCTCACAAGCCAACATCCCCCTGTTTCTTTTAGTTTCAGACTGGAAACCCAGGGACCTTTCTCTAAGTTTCGGTTTTCTTGATTGAGGGACATTCCTGATTGCCAACTATGTTAAACCATTTTTGTCATTGGGTGGGTGGATGTGGATTGAGAAGGGCGTTCAGTTTCTCCTTATTGAAACTCCCAGTTTTAACCTTCCTGTTATAGTCTGTGGGAAGTTACTTCTCTGATCCAGCAGTACTGTTTTGACTAGAAATCACTTCAATCAATGCTGTATAGGCAACAAGAATATAATGAGAATATTGGGAGAAGGGGAGTCTATCTCTTTGAAACAGGGGCTTACTTAACTTGAGATCCTTGCAAGGGATCCATGATATTGTATGACAATAAAGAAATCCTCATTTTCCAATCTCTTACTGAAATATGTCATTTCTTTCCATTTTTTAAAAAAAATTATTCTGAGGAAGGATCCAAAGACTTCAACAATATATTAAAATAGTTCAGTATATGCATACAGACACACACACACACACACACACACACACACACACACACGCAAAGAACCTCTGCCTTATAAAAAGACATGCAAATTGTTATTTGTTTATTGTTGTTGTTCTTCATCCACCTCCTCTTCTCCTTCTCCTTCTTTCTCCTTCTCCTTCTTCTTCTTCTTCTTCTTCTTCTTCTTCCTTCCTTCCTTCCTTTCTTTTTCTCAAAAAGGACAAATGATATCATGGACTAATAGATTTAAGTAAGGCAGAAGTACACAGTTATCAACCTCACTCTATTTTCCAGTCATGGGAAGTCTGGTGGCAAGACAAGAGTCAAGATGACTGACAATGGTCTGAGAGACAGTGGTAAGTTAGCAAGAAGATACCTTTTCAGGAATTGATTGGGTTAAATGGCCCCTGATTAATAGGTTCCCTCCAACCTCTAAGCTTTTTGGGGTTTGTGAAAAACTGATCATTTTTGGATTATGATTTCATCTGAACAAGGAAGTCTTCGACATAAACATTGTCTTCATCAATTCAGCTACATCTCATCTCTGAAAGAAAATCTTAGAGACTTGCTCATCTCTGTCCCATTTTTAAAGTTGTGACATGGAATTGGAAGGAATGTCCAAAGTCATCTAGGGTAGTCTCTTTCTTTTGCAGATTAGGAAACTGAGAAATGGAGAAGCTTGATGATTTAGCTAGTGGTTACAAAGAGCTCTAAACAATTCTGAGGGCAAAGAGATCCAAATATCTATTTCCCCTTTAAACAGGGGGAAAAAATTAAGGTTTCCAGAACCTGCTTGTAACCCATATCTCCTGAGTTACACAACTTGAAAATGTCTGAGTTAGAAACAGCTCAAAGCACTTTCCTGATGTCACTTACCAAATCTAATGTTGTTTTTCCATCATTCCATGTTGCAGTTTCAGGCATTAAGTGAAGGCTTAGCATTCATGACTGGACTTGAGTAAGTATCCAGGGACTCCACAGAGTTGATTTTCATAGAATGGTTGAATGACCTTGAGAGAAGTCAGGAAACTTGAGTTTCAGTTCCAATTTTACAAGTTAAATTCATGTATGACTTTGGGCGAGTCACATCATTTATGAGAATTAACAAGTCATAGTCATTTAAGGTTTCACTGGGTTTTTCTGATGACAATCCTGCTAGGTAGGCTGTTCAAGTTTCAATATTTCCAATTTGCAGGCAGGAAAACTGAGTCCCAGAGAGGTGACATGATTTTTCTAAGTGATGTAGTATAGTCAAATGAATGCTCCATTTGGAGTTACATCTTGCATAAGTGTAGGAATATAGGTCTTCTATTTACTCTATCCATAAGTTTAGGCAATTATTTCCTCTGAGTCTTTTTTTACTCATCAATACAATGAGGAGATTCTATTGTTGACCTCTAAGGGCCCTTCTGACTTCAACTATATCAGCCTGAACTATATTCAGGTTTCCTGACGAATTTCATGGAATCTTTAGCAAACCTAGTGCTGTTTTTCTCAGTGGTTTATAGCTTTTAAGATGTTTCCATCCTCACAATAGTATTTGAGTTGATTAAATGTTGGCTCTACTTTCCAAGGGAAATTTGAAATATTCTTGTATATGCTTTTAAAAAATGTTTTTTGAAAAGAACCCTTTGAATTGTCTTGTCCTTGAGATTAAGATAGAGACAGTCTGCTTTGAAATTGAATGTCTGAGAGTTCCTGGAAAGAACTGAGAAATTAAAATATCTTGCCCTGATTCAAACAGCAAGTGCCTCCCAAGGAGAAGTCTTGAATCAAGATTTTCATAGTTTTGGGAAGGAAATGCTTTATAAATTAACCTTCAACTTTTTCTGTGAAGTTTTAAAAAAATATTCTTACTTTTACTTTTATAATTTTACTTTATAAAATAATTTTACTTTCATTTTATAAAACAGTTATTGGGGGTCAACATTCTGACGTGGCAATCCCAAGCCTCTCTACCAAGGAAAGAGGGAGAGATGTTTCATTTCATGATCCCATTCCCAGATCTCACATGAACTGAGGTAATACAAACAAAGTGATCTTATTCTCATGTATTGAGAAGAAGGTCAGGAATGTTACTTTAGAACAGGGACAGAGAAATCAAGGATCCGGGCAAATCTAAGAAGGATTCAAAAGTGCATATGATGGCAGGGAGATGGTGCAGTGGAAAGAGCACCAACTCTGGGGTCAGGAGGACCTGAGCCCAAATCCAGTCTCAGATACTTAATAATTCCCTAGGTGTGTGACCTTGGGCAAGTCACTTAACCTCATTGTCTTGTAGAACCAAAAAGAAACGTACATGGGTAGCTCAATAAACTTTCTCTTTAAGGACAACAATCTGGGATCATACTGGTGGAATTCCACAGCCTCTCCTAAATGCTGGTCGAATCTAGTTAAACAATTCTTTTCTTCTGCATATGGGACAGTTTTCTTCTACTTGTAAAATCTTCATGGATTCAGTCATTTATTCCTTATCATTTCTTCAGTGTTCATGTACTCAATGAATGATTATCTGTTTGATTTGAACCATTCAATTAGCAAACATTCCTTTAGTACCTAGTGGGTGCTGAACACTTAGGTCTTAGGGAGCAAAAATAAAGGTCTCTGCCCTCAAGAAACATTTTCTTAGCATTTACTCTATGATACTATGGTTCTGTGTCGTAGTCTTTTTCGGTTCTGTCCAACTGCCTTTGACCCCATTTATGGATTTCTTGGCAGATATACTGGAGTGATTTGTCATTTCCTTTTCCAGTTCATTTTATAGGAAACTGAGGCAAACAGAGTGCAGTGACTTGATCAGAACCACACACTTAGATAGTGTCTGATGCCATATTTGAACTCAGGATGATGGATCCTCCTAGCTTCAGGTCTGGTGCTCTATCCATTGCAGTACCACAAAGCTGCCTCCTCATGTTATATAGGTTCATCAAATTTATGGAAGAGAGGAAAAAGGGAGGTGAGACCAAACTGTAAAGGCTAATATAATGCTTCTAACCCTTCCCCCCCACATGTGCACATGCATGTAAACCTAAAAATACATATAGATACAAATATGTAACTATATAGACACATATACAAGGGTAAAATAGCTAATCCATCAATCATTAAATTTTTATTAAACACTTACAAAGTGCCAGGCATATTGGAACAGCCTAATGATTCAATGGATCAGTGCCTTAAGTCGGATATAAGGACCAACTGAGTTCAAATCCATTCTCAGATAGTTTCTAGCTGTGTGACCCTGGACTAGTCACTTAAACTTTTTTTGCCTTAATCCACCAGAGAAGATGGCAAACCATTCCAGTAGTTTTGGTAAAAAATAAAATCCAAAACAAAACCCATGGGCAGCATGATACATGGGGTCGTGCATGAAGAATCGGACAGGACTGAACAACAAAACTGCCAAACTGGACTAATTGCTTGGGGATATGACATCCAAGTTACCTTTAGAGTCACCCTTTCTGGGTCTCAATTTTTTAATCTGTAAAAAGGATCTCTGAAGTCCCGTATTGCTTTAGGATCTAGGATTTTAAGCTTTGAATTTTTCCCATAAAGGACCAAACAAAAAGACCAACTGGTCTCACGTACAGTCAGCGTGGCATCGTGGTTAGAGAACTAACCTCAGAGCCAAGGAGGCTGAGATTCAAGGTCCAACTCTGATACCTACTGGCTGCATGAACTTAAGCCAAATAAGACTCCTTCTCTACCAGTAAAGGGAGATGCTCTGGAGAGAGAGCGGCACTCAGGAAGACTTGAGTTTGAATCCTGCCTCAGATTTGCTACTTGTGTGACCCTAGACTTGATCTGTTTCCTCAATTGTAAAATTGAGATATAACAACCTACCACAAATCATTGTGTGAGGGGTTCAGATGAGTTAAGATGCAGAGTGCTTTGCAAACCTAAAAGCTAAATACAATTTCTGGTTACAAGCTCCACGAAGTTAAATGGAAATGCTAGTTAAGCTGAGCTCCTAGCTCACCTTTCTATATAGCTTTAAGGTTTGCAAAGCACTTTACCCCTTCAGTCATCGGATCCTTTCACAGATGAGTTAACATGCAAATCTTGGACACGCTGAAACTCAACAATAGTGATGTCATCTTGGTTGTCTTTGCGAAAGGACAACAACTACCAGGAACCAACAACGTGAGCTATTATTAGCTATTCTTGCCGTCAATAAAATCACAGGTTCAGTCCCCAACGTTATCCCCTAAAAGTTTCAGTAATGACGGGTTCCTCATGTTCTTCTGCAGAATATCATGAAATTCCAACCATGGACCCCACTAGGGTCAAGTATCTGGCTAGAAGATGGGCAGAGGTGAACGAACCCTTAGAAATCATTTAACCCAAATCCTCCATTTTTGGCTGAGAACTAAAGGAATTTCCAGAATGCTCACCAGTCCTTCTCCTGCACACAGCTTTGAGGTCTCTGCAGACACGCTTGAGCTGTTGGAATCCCTTTTAAGTGAAAATTTTAGCAGGTCCCAAGGGCCATGGGGAGATGGCAACCTTTAAAAGAGATGCAGAAAGTAGAAAATGCCAATGCCTCAGTTATCAGCAAATAGCCAGATGGCCAGCTGTCGGTGCCAAGGGAGAACTGCCTCAGGGCAGGGCCTTGGATTCTTGGCGGGGAACAGTTCCTTTATTATGAGGCCATTTCTGCCAATTGGGGGTCATGGTCTGAGGCTCCCACTTAATGATACTCTTGTAACAAGTGTTCTGAAAAACCCATTACTCATCCTCTGCCTTTACCTGTAGCGTGAGACTCAGATGATTCTCTCTCTCTCACATACATACACACACACACACACACACACACACACACACACACACAAACTCACATACTCATACGCACTCACACACAGACACAGAAGCACACACATTTACACACACTCTTTGGAGGGAGGAGTTGGGGGAAGTTGTCTCTAAATAGAAGAGGAGGCTGCCAAAGTTTTCCCTCTAGTGGCCACCGAGGGAACGTCCGGGTCCATTCCATGCCATAGACGATCTTCATGAACTGCAGTCACGTGGGGCTGATATCTCTGTATGATGTAATGTTCTTTCACTTCAATTCATCACAAATTTCACAGAACACATAGTCACATAATTATGTATTCCTATCTATCGAGTCTTCTCACACTTTACTCATCTCCATGTAATCTGGTCTACTAGGAATTTCTTGCACCTGAAATTTTATGAATTGCATGTGCCATCCAGCACAAGACACACATGAATTACATATGCATATATAAATATCGTATATATGCAAACACACATACATACATGCACATTTACATGTAAGCACGTGTATATGCACACATATAGATTATAGACATATGCCTATATCTATCTATCTATCTACATTTCACCTGATTTTTTTCAACCTCAGTTTAGCCAAAAAGCAAACCAGAATAGCTGGATCCTAGAAGAGATGAAAGGGTGTGCCATATAAGAAGACTGGAAAAGGTCTTGCCTCATGGTTATAAAGAGCTTTACATGCCAAACAAAAGATTTTATATTTGATGTTGGAGGCAAGAGGTAGCTCCATGAAGGGGTGTGTGTGTGTGTGTGTGTGTGTGTGTGTGTGTGTGTGTGAGATGGTAAAATTATACATTTAATATTCTACATAAAACATTAAAAATGATACATTAAAAATTCAATTTCATTTTATCTTCATTTTCTGATTCTCTTCTTCCTCTATCCCTTCCTTTACCCACTGAAAAGAATAGAAAGCCTGTTACAGATTTAAAATCATGTAAATGGGGCAGCTAGGTGGCGCAGTGGATAGAGCACCGGCCCTGGAGTCAGGAGTACCTGGGTTCAAATCCGGCCTCAGACACTTAACAATTACCTAGCCGTGTAGCCTTGGGCAAGCCACTTAACCCCATTGCCTTGCAAAAACTTTTAAAAAAAGTTAAAATAAGTTAAAATCATGTAAAACAAATCTCTGCTTTAGTCATAAGAACCACACCTTGATATTGTCTGCTGAGTGGAGGATGCATTGGAGTATGAGAGGTTGGGACACTTGAGATGAGGATAATGCGATATTATAGCCCTGAAGAGAGGTGAGGAAGGCATAAATTAAGGTTGTGGTTATGGAAGTGTAGAGAAAAAGACATACATGAAAAATATGAAGATAGAAATGAGATCATCTAGCAATATATTAATCTTGTGTGATGAGTGAGAATGAGGAGTCCAGGATGACTGGGTTTCTGAGGCTGATTAACTAGAAGGATGATGGTGTCCTCAACAATAACAGAGCATTTTGGAAAAGGGGGGGGATTAGGTAATAAACAATAATTACTGTTATGGGTATATTGAGCTTGAAAGGTCTATCAATTCCCAGGTTCAAGAACTCTATAAAATAATCAACTACTAATTCATGAAACTAGTTCAAAAAACAGACTAAGACTTTCTGTATAAATCTGGGAGATCTGGGCTAAATATGATAACCAGGTTCATAGGAGCTAATGAGATCACCAAGTGAAATAGTATAGAAGGGAGGTGGGTTGTCCAAGATAGACCCTTATGGAATGCCCACAGTTTGTGGGTATAATCTGAGTGAAGATGCTGAAAGTGAGTCTGAAATGAAGTGATGATATAAAGAGAACTAGGAAAGAGCAAAATCAGAGAAACCTAGAGAAAAGAGAATATGTAGGATATGTGGGCCCACAATGTCCAAAACAGCTAAGAGGCCAGGAAGAATTAGTAGTGAGTGAAGAGAGGATTCAGTAAAATGATAAGGGAGAACATCAGATTGAAAAGGTTTTAGAATCAAGTGAAAGAAGGGAAAAATAAAAATGCCAAATGAAATGGCTTTCGCAAGGAGTTTGGCTATAGAAAATGCATAAAATGATAATTGGGAAAGGGGATGGGAGTATCATTGGATTAGATTACTTGTTTTGTTTTGTTTTGTTTGTTGATTAGGATAGAGGAGAGACTGACAAGTTTATAGACAACAGTAAGTCTAATAAGAGTAAGAAAGTGGAAACAGGAGAGAGAATGGATGATAAAAGGGAGAAATCTTTTGGGGGACACATGGGAAGAAATGGAATCATGGGTGATGTTGAGGGTGGACATTGGTAAAGAGAATGGGTCACCTATTCTTCTGAGACTATTGTGAAGAAGCACTGGGAAAAGATATTTCAATGATGATGCATGAGGAGAAGGGAAGAAAGGGCAAATGTCTGGGGAGTGTCCGAGAGAGAGAGAGAGAGAGAGAGAGAGAGAGAGAGAGAGAGAGAAAGAGAATCCATAAATGAAGATATTATATATGTATATATATATACATATATATTTTTTTTCAGTGAATACAAAATGCTCAGATGTTAGGGTAGGAGAACTGCTTCTGTGGAATAATTGAAGGGAAGCTGGAAAGTAGGAAGAAAGTTAATCAACAAGTATTAACCTACTTAAGCCAGGAATATGGAGAAAGGAGAAAATAGTCCTTACTTCCAAGGAGTTCACAATGCAATTAGGGATGAAAAGAATTATGCAAATACAAGAAAAATACAGAATAAATTGGGAACAATCTCAGAGGGAAGATGCAGAGCACTGGAAAAGGTTTGTTGCAAAAGAGGGGACTTTAGCTGAGACTTTAAAGAAACCAAGGAAGCTTGGAATAGAGATGAGCCAAGACAGGGCATTCCAAGTATGGGAGTCTAGTCAGTAAACACACTTAGGCAAGAGATGTGTGGATTGTGCTAAATTATTATAGAGGTCCCTTGCAATTCATAAAATTTCAGATGTAAGAAATATCTACATGGAGATGAGTAAAGTGTGAGAAGACTAGATATACAGGAAGGTATAGGTTACACAGGGCTTTAAACAAGATTTATATTTGATCTTGGGGAGACTAGGAAACCACTGGAGTTCACTGAATTGGGGTGTAACATGGTGGGACTTTTGTTTAACAAAGATCAATTTGATAACCGAGTGGAAGATGGTGAATTAAAATAGGCAAAACTGGAGATAGATAAAAACAATCATCAATCTATTGCAATAGGACAAGGGTGAGGGGAAGGCCTGAACTTGGGTGATGGAAGTGCCAGAGAAGAGAAAAAGAAGTACACATGAGGCATTTAAAAAGGTAAATTTGACAGACCTTGAAAACCAATTGGATATGGGAGTGGTGAGAGGTGACACATATGGCTTTGATTAGGAAGGAAAGGAATATTTGTTTTGCTGTAAGGATGGTTCAGTAGAGAGCTAGATGACATAAATTTGTACTGGACCCAATCAGCATGAATTCATGTATTTTTAGCTTCCTTCATCAACATTTGAATAGGAATGAATCACATTAATGGTAATAATAGTAATCTAGGCTTGGGGTTGGAAAAGATGAGATAAGAAACAGAGTAAGGAGAGAGATTTTAGAATAGCAGTAAGATGGAACAGAATTCAATTTGATTTATCAAGGGGTTTAGAAATAGAAAGGAGGATAGTATATCTTTGGAGGGTTGATGGCCATTGAAAAATGGCAGGATGCACAAAATGGAAGTTATATTTGGGACATAGTACAGGATTAATGATCATAAGGAAAAGGAGATTATGGAATAATAAATAATAATTAAATCAAGACATTTCAGAGCCTGTGAAAAGGGAGATGGAACAGTTGTGGGTGATGGCAAAATCAAGGTAATGACTATACCTAGATATATTAAGATGAAGCGAAAAAGTAAGTCATGGGAATTGAGTTGATAAAGGAAGTTAGGTCATTTTGGGGAGCAACAATATGTTGAAATATTTCATTTTGGGGAAAGAGTTGGGGAAAAGACATAGATTATAGAACAGACATGAATTTATTAAGAAAGTAAGGAAAATGTTCTAGATTGAGATAAATAGAAGCCAACAGGATCTAGACTGAGTGATAAATTTGGATAGTTTGGTCTTTAAAAGAGGAGATCTTGTTTAGTGAAGGTGGTAAAAAGAGAATCCCGAAGTGGCAATGGGAAAACAAAGAACATTTCAAGTCCCTTACCATAACCAGTGGTATATGAAAGATAGTGTGATCAGTGATAGAAATGATGATAAGGGGGTGGGGTCTTCAGGAAGGAAGCCAAGTCTCATTGAGGACAAGAAAATGAAATAAGTGAGAAAGGAAGAAATCTTAGATGAAAGGAATTTTAATTGAAGAATATGCATTCCAGAGAGCACAGTGGAAGGAAAAGATAATGAGTGGGGCATTGGAGGAGTAGGGTTGAGGTGGATGGCAATAAAGAGAATGCAGTTTGAAGTGTGGAGCCAAGATGGAAGCAGGAGAACAGCCTTTCTCAGGAGCTCTTTCCAAAATATTTCAAAAACCTTAAATTTATGACTCTAAACTTTCAAGAGACAGAACCCACAGAAAGATCCAGTGAGGCAATTCTCCAGCCCAAGGTAGCCTGGAAAATAGTGGGAAGGCTCTGTTCCATGGGGTTGGAGGGGTAGCAGTGCTGGAGCAAAGGAGCTTCAGCCTTTTGGGAACAGCCCCAGGGCGCCTGGCAGCAGAAGCAGTTTCCTGACCTGCCAACCCAGGGAGCACCAAGCGCAGCTTAAAAGATCAGGCAGGATATCTCTGCCAGAGTGAGCATGAAGCCCAAGCCATCATGGCCCTCCTCAGCACAGCTGCAGCTCCCACTCCAGCCCAGATCCCAGGAAAGGGAAGCAGGCCCATGGAATCACCCAGCAGGAGCCTCCAGGCAGCTGCTGCTTGAGTGCTCGGCTCATGGAAGGTAAGGGAGTGAAGGGAGACTGCTGAGGTCTGTCCACTGTCCCTGGGACAGGACTCTGAAGATTTAACCATATTCAGACCCTGGCCATAGGCTGGACCCCCCATAGAGCCTGTATTCCCTCTCACAATCGGGGGAAAGAGGGGTGAGCTTGTATCCATTCAACAGACAAGGGGAACAGTAAGAGCATCACCTACTGAGGTCCTTGTGGGGGTGTCTCAATAATAATACTCAAAAGAAGCTCAGGAAGCATCCCAAAATCAGGCACAGGCTGGGGAATGAGTAAACAGAAAAAAAGGAATCTGACCATAGACAATTACTTTGGTCCCATGGAGGGCCAAAAAACTTACTCTAAAGATGAGGAGGTCCAAGTTTCTGCATCTAAAGACTCCAAAAAATATAAAAGTTTGTATCATGCTATGACAGAACTCAAAAAAAGATTTTGAAAATCAAATAAGGGCAGTAGAAGAAAAATTGGGAAAAGAAATGAGGGAGTTGCAGAGAAAAAATGAAAACAAAGTCAACAGTTTAGTCAAGGAGATCCAAAAAAAATGCTGAAGAAAATAACATGTTAAAAACCAATTTAAGTCAAATGTATAAAACAGTTTAAAAAGTTATTGAGGAGAAGAAAGCTTTAAAAAGCAGAATTGGGGGGACTGCTAGGTGGTGCAGTGGCTAGTACCCTGGAATTAGGAGGATCTGAGCTCAAATTAGACCTCAGGCACCTAATAATTACCTAGCTGTGTGGCCCTGGGCAAGCCACTCAACCCCATTTGCCTTGCAAAAATCTAAAAAAAAAGCAAAATTGGCCAGATGGAAAAGGAGATAAGAAAGCTCTCTGAGGAAAACAAATCCTTCAGCTATAGAATGGAGCTAGCTGATGACTTTGTGAGAAATCAAGACATAATAATTCAATACCAAAATAATAAAAAAAATTAGAAGAAAATGTGAAATATCTCATTAAAAAAACAACTTATCTGGAAAACAGATCCAGAAGAGATAATTTAAAAATTATTGGGATACCTGAAAGTCATGATCAGGAAAAGAACCTTGACTTTACTTTTAAAGAATGTCTACAGGAAAATTGCCCTGATATGGTAGAAGTAAAATAGAGATTGAGAGAATCCACTTATCTCTTACTGAAAGAGATCCAAAAAAACCAAGCCCCAGGAATATTATAGCCAAATTCTAGAACTCCCAAGTCAAAGAGAAAATATTACAAACAGCCAGAAGGACACAATTCAAATATCATGGAGTGATAGTCAGGATGGCCCAGGACTTGGCAGCATCCACATTAAGGGTTCATAGGGCTTAGAATAGAATATTCCAGAAGACAAAACAGCTTGGAATGCAACTGAGAATCAACTACCCAGGAATACTGAACATCCTCTTCCAGGGGAAAAGATGGACTTTCAATGGAACAGGGGGATTTCAAATATTCCTGTAGAAACAACCAGTGCTGAAATAAAGTTTGATCTTCAAGTACAGGACTCAGGTGAAGCATAGAGAGTGGATGAGAAGGGTAAATTATGAGGGACTTAATGGTAATGAACTGCTCGTATTCCTGCAAGGAAAGATGATACTGATAATATTCATATAAATCTTCTCATTTAATAGAGCAAATAGAAGGAACTGTATTGGTCAGGCACTGGGGAGAGCTGAATTTAAAGGTATAATATATTATAAAAATGGAATCAGTTGGTGAAAGTGAAATGTACTGGGAGTAAGAGAAAAGAGAGGTAGAACAGACTAAGGCATTTTATGTAAGAGTCAAGAAATTTGCAATGGTGTGGAATTGGGGAAGGCAAGGGAGAGTGAGGGAGCCTTCATTCTCCTTGGAAATGGCTCAGAGAAGAAACAACATATACCCTCAATAGGGTATAGACACCTAGAAGAAAAAGGCAAGGGGAGGGGGGGATGTGGGTGATAGAGGAGAGTGTAGATCATAGGAAAGACTAGTCAGATATAACACATTTTCTTTTTTACTTTTTGCAAAATGCTAGCATTGGGTGGCCTCTCTGGGTCCATGGGGCCGAGTGGTTGCTGGATCTCTGGGGTAGGATGTAGGCTTGGGGTCTCTTGGCCCCAGGGCTGGTGCTCTGTCCTCTGAGGCGCTAGGCTGCCCCACAGCACATATTAGAACAGGGACAGAGTGACAGGAGAGAGAAAATATAATAGATGGTAGTGGGGAGGAATGGATGAAGGGAATTACAATAAGTAACAACCACTGTGGAAAATACGAAGTAACTTCTATGGTGGACCTTTGAAAAAGAATGTGATCCACCCGAGACACAGCGGATGGTATCAGACCAGACTGAAACACATTTTTTTTTCTCTTTCTATCACTTTATTTATCATGAGCTTTTATTTTTTTTTGTGGGGGGAGAGGGATTATGTTTACACTTTGAAAAAGAATGTTTAAGTAACATGTAAATAAATTAAAGAGAATTTAAAATTAAGAGAGAACTGTCTATCCAGTCAGAGATTCAGGATCAACAGAATGGAGACAGGAAAATTCTAACCAGAGAAAAATGACTCTAGGAAGAGTATAAAAGCTGGGAAGGGAATCCTTTGAGGGAAGCATGTAATTCTAATCTTCTAAGCCATTACAATTGGCTTCAGTTTAATTTTTATGACAAGTTAGCAATGTATCTTGTGGCACCCCAAAGGGGATGGACACAAATATATAGGCCAGTCTGGAGGCAGGAGATGCTGGGAATGGGGGGCAAGAGGTAAGAAAAGACTTATCCTTGGATTGAGGTATGGGTTAGAGATGTTCCTGGGTTTTAGCAAGGCCCCAATGAAGAAGTCTAGGCACTACAACTGATTCTGAGACTGGATTTGAAGCGGGGTGGGCAGGCCTAAGTGATGAGGGTTTGTCTCCAGGAAGATTTGTCTTAGATGTGAGATAAAATAGACCCTTGACTATTGTCATCAGGGCAACAAATACTTGCCTTAGGATCCCTCAGCAAAAAAATCACTAGCTGCTTACTATACCCTTCTTCTTTGGCTCCTTATTGCACATTTCATCTATCACCTTCTGAAACCATACCTTATTGTTCTTTGGAGGACAGGTTGCTACATCTTCTATAGAGTATCCGGATCTCCCTATCACTCTCTGTATCTCTCTGTCTCATTCTCTCTTTATCTCTTTTGCTTTCTCTGAATCTGTTTCTTACTTTATCTTTCTGCACCTGCATCAAGTCAGGAAGAGCTTCAAATATGTTTTGTTTTGGAAACTCTAATACAATCCTTTTGCCTTCCCTTTTTCCTCAGTCTGACACTGTTTTTTATTTTCCTGATGATCATCGTCTTCTTTATTCCCCATTGAAGACTCCCTTTTGTTTCCTTCAGAAACCCTTCCTTCTCCTGAACAACTTGGAATATGAAGTCATTGTCCTCACCCCTGTACTTCTACCCCCTACATCAAGGGGTACCTTGGAAGTCAGGTAACAGTCCCTCAACTGTGGGCAGAAATATAGGCAGTGCCTACTTGGATGTGCACCACTGCACAGTGTCCCCAGCTCAGAGATAGACAGAGACAGAGATAGAGAAGTGGAAATGTGCTAAAATTATCTCACTGGGAGCCGGAGAGAATAGGAAAGGAAGAGTAAGAGGCTTAAGACAAACCCTGGGGAACAAAGAATTTTCATTTTAATGGGGGGGGGGGGGATTTAGAATGATGTAGTTGCTTAAAAAATGTTTTCAGTATTGAATTAAATTCCCACCCCAAATTACAGGCATTTCTTCATTAAAAATATTTTTTCTTTATGTTTTAGCTATCAGTTTCCATTGGGTTTCATTCCTGTAAATGTCTAAAGAACAAGTTTTATTATGTATTTATCAGAAGTTAGTCATTTTCTCTCCTAGGATGATTAAGCAACTCATTATAGGTAAATTAGAATATAGAAATAAGGAAATTACTTCAGGAAGGATAGTTACCACCTGCCAACTGGAGGAAAGAGTAAAGGGGAGCATTCTCAACCAGACCAAGAAGCTCCTTTAATCCCTGTTTTCTGGATATTCAGTTTATTTGAAAGCAGGGCTGGTGACCTAAAGGATGAACTCAAGTATCCTTTGGGAAGACTCAAATAACAGTCAAAAGGCATGTGGCTTTGATTGTTTGTCCTTGGTCGGATTTCCCAAGTAATGGGCTCTCCTGAATAACTCTTTCTCCCAATGGGAGTTGGCATCTTCTCTTATAGTTTTAGACTTGTCTTTAGCACAGGTGTCAAACTCATATAGAACCATGTGGGTCATGCACTGACTCAGAAAACCACATGTATTTACATAAACATATGTAAATATTTTTAGACATATTTATGGTGTATATATAAATATATTTACATACATTTTGCCTATAAGGAAATGTAAATTTGTTTTGGTAAAGATTTCCCAATTACATTTTAATCTGGTTTAGCCTCACTCAAGAATGTTGACGTGCATCTGACTCCATAGAACATTTGACTGGTTTGGTCTACAGCTTGGAAAGGTTAAAAGGCTTATCCAGGGTCACCCAGGTTCTGCAGCGGAACCTGAACCCACATCTCCTCAATCGAAGCCAACTCTCTATTCATTATACCATGTCGACTCTTAATTTTGAGATGGGGAAATTGCTAAAAACAAATCAAGGACACGAAAGGCCTCTAGCTATTGAGACTTAAGTAAGTTCCTGTCTCTAGGCCTCAGTTTCAACACCTGGAAGAAATGAAAGATTTGGGCTCGTTGTTCACTAAGATTCCTTCCTGCTGGACAGTTCTATGAATCTGGATTTGTTCATTAACCAGACTTTGGAGAGGTCTTGCCTGAGGACTCCAAATGCTAATAACTGTGGGTTTGTGAATGAAGGCAATAGCATAGATTTTAGTTTGTTCTTCTGAGATTAAATATTAGCCATTCATGAGTCATCTGAACAGAAATCATTCTCAGAGGGATGGTAGTTTCCTCAAGGTAGCATGCCAAGATTTCTAGATTCACTTCTCCATGGTGGGTGTGAGGGTTGGATCCCCTTGAGGGAATAGAGCTACAAGGCAGCTGGTGGCTCAGTAGATAGAGCACTCAGGAAGACTCATTTTCATGAGTTCACATCCAGTTTTAGACACTTGGTAGCTGTGTGACTCTGGGCAAATCACTTAACCCTGTTCGCCTCAGTTTCTTCATCTATAAAAATAATCTGAAGATGGAAATAGTAAATCTCTGACAAAAAACTCAACTGGGGTCATGACCAGTTGGACACAACTGAAATGGTACAATAATTCAAAGAACATTGACTTCAAGAACTAATTTCTTGTCAGGAAAAAAAATCATTTGTGGTGGTTGCCTTCAGGTTTTTGAAGGACTATCAGGTGAAAGATGGATTAACCTTATTCACTTAACCCTAGAGAGCTGAACTAGGAATAAGGGAGTAAGCAGAATTGCAAAGTGATAGGTATATATATGTATATATTTTTTCTTTCAGTACATGAAAATATCTTAACAATTCAGTTTTTCTTAAGGGCTATGACTGCTTTGGGTGATGGAAGAGCAGAGTTTGAGATTTCCTCCTTATTGAAAGTCTTTAAGAAAAGTCTAGCTGACGACTTGATAATGTTTTAGAGGATGAGATGCCCCTAAGCCTAAGCCCCACTTTTTTTTAGGTGTTTTTGTAAGGCAAACGGGGTTAAGTGACTTGCCCAAGGCCACACAGCTAGGTAATTATTAAGTGTCTGAGACCAGATTTGAACCCAGGTACTCCTGACTCCAGGGCTGGTGCTTTATCCACTGTGCCACCTAGCCGCCCTCCTAAGCCCCTTTAACACACCGAGATTTGAGATTGATTTTGAAATCAACAAACTTTTAGTTAAGTATTTACCATCAGTCTGGTGGTACAATGGATAGAACCCTAGTCCCAAGATCAGGAAGATCCAAGGTCAAATTGCGCCTCAGACCCTTGCTAACTCTATGATCCTGGGAAAATCACTTCATTTTTGTCCACTTCAATTGTCCTTTCTATAAAATGGGGGTGATGATAGTCCCTATTGTCCAAGCGTATTGTAAGGATCAGGTAAGATTTTATTGAAAAACCTTGCAGTATTCTATAAATGGTAGTATAGGATTACTCATTATTTATGATTATTATGATTATTTCATTGGGGGGGGGGGATCAAAAAGTGACTGTTTGGGAGACCAGGGTGGAATCTGATAGATGGAATAGAAAGGAGTCTGACAGATAGAATATAAGTACCAATAGAGAGGTCTAAAAAAAGAAGATGTTGGGAAGGGGGGGATATAAAGTGAAGAAATGCCTAATCTGCCTAATTATATAATGATTCAGGACAAAGTCAGTTCTAACCATTATTGCTATCATATGCTTCTTATATTCCTTCTGTGTGTGAGTGTGTGTGTGTGTGTGTGTGTGTGTGTGTGTGTGTGTGAAATATTCTATATTTAGGTCCACAGTTCAGCTCTGGGATCTTGGCCAGATATCTTATGAAGTAAGGCTCACTCCTAAGATCCGGATAATTTCATTACATGGCTATTAGAAGTAATAATAAAAAAGGAGTTAATCAAAAGAAACATTTACTCATGACCAACTGTGTTCTAGGAAATCACTCCCTCTTTGTAATGAGGTTGGAACCACTGGGGGAACACAGTCTTTTAGCAGAGCATCTGGGCACTTCCTCTGGGGACCCAGGGCCAAGAATGAGAGAAACATGATCCTCCAGGAAAGTTCTCTCCAACTTTATAAACCTTCCCAAAAAATAATAAAATAAAACAAAATAAAGTTTCACATTTTCTTTTTGAAGTTTCAGTGGAAAGTTCCAGCAGTTTGGTTTTATCTTGGAAGTAGAATTGCTAATGCAGAAGAAAGCCACTGGCCCTCTTTGGCTTTTCAGATTGATTTTATAAAGTTAGTTTATTATTTTGGTTCAATCAATGAAACATCTTTACGAGTCACCCACTATGTGTCAGACACTGTATACTGTGCAAATAGAAAAAGAACCAAATTAATCAAAATAATCAAAAGGATACCCTTACTCCCCAATACTATCTCCACTAGGTCCACAGAAATGCCTAGAAACAGATGCAGAACCAGGGTGGAGTAATAGGAACTTTGGTCTAGGGTGACAAAATTTTTAGAGATGGTGCTGACTATCATTGTAGTTTTTCTGTATTATAGAATTAATGACATCTATCACCTGAAAGAATATTTAATTCAGATAGGAAGTTCCCATATGACATACTTTGTGTATCAAATTTCTCAGTAGAACTTTCCTTTCTAGCAGCATGCTCATAGCTTCCCAGAATCCTCATTTCTCCAACCCATCAATTGATTTGCCTGATTGAAAATAGTATTTATGGTTATGGCTCTGCTAAGAAAATTGTTAGACAAATTCTGTCTCTGGTTTGGGATTTTCCATGTCATAACTCCAAAGTGTGTTTGAATGAGATGTGGATAATATCATGGATGCCAGAGATATGACTGCAATGGCTTTTCCCTTTCCAAGCATTATCTAATTGATTGATTGAATGAAAAATTGATTTATTGAGTGTCTACAACCAGTTCTAGGTTTAAAGTATACACACGAAAAAGCTAGAGAATCCCAGTCTCAAGGGAGTCAGAAGTTAATAGGGGAGAGATAACCAATGTAGAGGAATCAGCGGAAGTGGTCAGGGGAGGGACTTACTGTTTGGGAAATCACAAGGAAGAATAATAGTGTCATCCACTGACACAGCCTTTCTACTAGTAACATTAAAAAAAAAAGGTTCCTATTCCCAGAGTAAGAAATGGAAAACTGCAAAGGGTTGGGGAAACAGAAGACAATGGAGGGGAAATGCTGGAGATGTAAGGTTCAAGAGAATAGAGAACTAAGGAGTGGGGGTGTTTCTCCTAGGCATGGTCTTTGGTGGTCCAATTTGGAGAGGCTGCAGAAGGAGGGCAGAATATCCTTGAACTGAAGGTAAATGTTTTTGGTTTTGTTTTTGTTAATAAAGTCAAAGAAAGTAACTGGAGTCTATTAAACAGGGAAAATGCTAGGTAATCTAATGATCTTTGAATCATAAGTATTTAATTATCTAGAGGAACCCTGAGTTTGTAGGACAAAGTTATAGGTCACTTTAATTAAATATATATAATACACACACACACACACACACACACACACACACACACAGACACACACACATATATATATTGCTCTTTTTGTAGTTTTTACAGACCCTGACTTTCTAGACTTCATGTCTCTGCTCTCTTGCTGGAGCTTCATTTAGCTCCTGGGGTCCATCTTTCTCTGCAGTGTTCTCCCCTTAGACCAACCATCTGCTGAGGTAATCCTCTTTCTTCTTTTCCTAATGATGACCTCCTCCTGGGGCTCTACTTTTTTTAGGGGAGCCCGGATCAGCCATCCTTTTAAGCCCATAGCCTCATGGAATTACCTTCATCTCTGCCCCCTTCTTTCTATGTGCCATTTTCCCCTTTGAAAGGGTTTACATTCCAGGCACTTACCCCTTGACCTTTACGTTATTGCTCAAGGGAGTCTATATTTTGTGGGGGGAAGGGGGTATTCTGTTTACTCTTAAACAACAATTTTTACTAATGTATAAAAACATTATCTGTACAAAAAGAGAATAAATAAATATTTTAAAAATCTTAAAGATAAGATCCAAAAAAAAATTAGACTTCTTTTGGCTCACTTTCATTGCAGAGAGCTAAAGACATCATAAACACTTAGTAAATACTCTTTGACTTGCCTAGCTTATATTATCCCAATATTACAGAAGAGAAAATAGAGAGAACAAGACTGATTGATCTGCCTACAGACATATCTTTTATTGTGTGTTCTTTAGGCACTTTTCAGTCATGTCTCACTCTGGGACTCCTTAGTAAGTATCTGAGGAAGAATTTAGACTTAGGTCCTCTAAATCTCCAGTACATTTAGTTGCTAAACTGCCTAGCTGCCATCCTCCTCCTCTTCTTCCTCCCCCTTCTCCTCCACAATCACCACGAAGAGAGAAACAGCAAAACTAGCCAAGATGTGAGTCAGGCCTAGCAGTCTATTTTGTTGTCACTGAACATTTATGGAATTAGAACTCTATTCTATTCAAAGCCCTGGGCTAGGCTGTAAGTATATCAAATAGAAGGAAATAATTCTCTAATCTCCAAAATCTCCCTCCTTGCTATTCTCCTAGCATAGTCCCTCCCAGAGTCTCCATTGCATTTTCCATAGTCCTTATCTTCCCATGGCTGTCTTGGAGATTAGAGAATTGCAGAGTCTCCCCATTGATAAGAGGCCACTAGATTAACTCATACCCAAAGAAGAGAGTCCTCCACAAGAAGTGGATCATCTAAATTTTGCTTGACCACATGCACAGAGATGGAACCTCCTCCATCCCTCCTGAGACATCCCCTTGCATCTTGGGTGAGCTCTCAATGTCCTAACGGCCCCAAGTAGCAGAAGACGATACAATAAGAGATGAGGGGCATTACAGAGGTCACTAAGGTTAATTCCCTCATTTTACAGAGGAAGAAAAGAGATAATAAGGGAAAAGAAGGGTAATAAAGTTATAGACTTAGAGCTGAAGTTGTTCTCCATTGTCGAAGTTCAAAGCCCCTCATGGAAAGGAGAAGAAACTCAGACCCAGGAAAAGTGGTCAACACGCCAGTAATTTATATGTGGGAACATTCAAACCAGTTCTTCCTGACTCCAAATTCTGAACTCTATCCTGCTTTGAAAAATGGATTTAATTAGAAGGAGCAGTTAGCTAGGTGATAGAGTACATGGAATACTGAACTGAGAAGAGGAAGACCTGAGTTCAGATTCAATCTCAGACAGTCACTGTGTGAACCTGGGAAAAAATCATTTCACCTTTTCCAAATTGATTTTCTCATCTGTGAAATGATAGCACTTATGTTACAAAGTTGTTGTGAGAGATAAAGTTTTGTGAACCTTAAAATGCTATGAAAATGCTTATTGTTGGTCTTAGTAACCTGCTTCTGACATTCTTCCGAGGATATAGACCACTTCACAAGAATTCATTGTTTTTCAGACTCAGAAATTGTGGCAGATTTCCAGGACTTTGGAAGATATTGTGATGAATCATTATAATCCGGCAGGTAGTGCCACTTATTTCAAATCACTGTTATTTTATCTTCTTTGCCACTGGCTTTTTCTTCCTCCCCTCCTATCTATTAAATTACTGCAGGGAATGGAAATCAAGTCTTTGATTTGTTCCAGAATTGGTCATATCATTTCCTTTCTCTGAAATTCTCAGGTAGACCCAGCCCAGGGCCTTTTTGATTCTGGGAATCTTCTATTTTGATGATGATTTGAGAGGTAGCATGGAGTAAGGATATTAGATTAGAAATATGATAACCATAGGCTTGAATAAAGTTTATGATGCTGGAGATGTCAGATTCCTTCTGTTGCATGCCTTCATCTCTTTGAGAGGTCTTTACTTCCACTGTAAAATGAAGGTAATATTTGTATCACCTCCTCTTGCTAAAGAGGTTTATGTAAAGAGGTTACTTTGCAAACTTTGAAATTTTATTTGGGTATTGAAGAAGTTTCACCAGTCCTGTGCAGAACTCATGAAAATTCCCTTCCATTGTGAGAATTCTCTTGATTGGAGAAGATCTCAAACCCCTAAGATGTAAGTGATATATCCTAGGGAACTGTCTCAGGTATACAGGGGCATAAGGACTGTGGGATTAGTGCTAGAGAAGACCTAAGAGGAAAACTCCCTTATTTTACTAAAAGCTCATTGAACCTCAGGGAGGTTCCTGGGGCTTGCCCTAATGTATATGTTATAAGAATCAGATGTGGGATCTGAAACCAGGTTTTACTGATCCTAAATCCAGTACTTTCCCACTATTCTATGATTCCTCTACTGCACTATTTGAATGTGAATTATTATGATTCTTTGAGTAACCCAATAAATTCAATTCAATAAACATTTATTAATATCTTCCATTGCTAGGGGGTAGCTATCTAATCAACAAAAAGAAAGATAATCCCTGCTCTGAAGGGCATAACAGTATCAGGTATCTCCCAGTTGTTTGGTAATTGATCTTGAGAGAAGGGTCATATTGAATTATACAAAGACAAGGCAGAGAAGTTTCGGGAGGTGACTGGAATTGGGTTCAGGGTGGGCCAATGGGATTGGGTGGAAATTTGGGTTCTAGATGGGAAGAAAATGAGTAGACGGATAAAACATATCAATAACTTTGCCTTCACCATTCAAGGGTCTTTCAGTAATCAGTGTTCTTGTGTTTGCTAAGGGCAGATAGAGGTCCAGTGAGTCACTGGTGCACAGTCACAAGGGAAGGGAGCAGAAGCTGGCTCAGAGCTTTAACAGAGCTAAGTTTCTTGACTTGACTTTGGCTCAGAGGTCCCGGATCTAACTCTGAGATTGCTTGGCCGGGTTTTCAAAAGGGTTCATTTCTGAAGCTGCCACCTGTGTGGAATTGCCCAAGGAGGCTTGAGGGTGAAGGGCACCTCAGGGGACCAGATGGACTTCCCACAATAGCTAAGGATGTGGCAGAAGCTGAGATTTGCCTCATTTTTTAAAATTCTCCTTCCATGCATGTGGGCCAGCCGCGTCAAGGGTGGCTGACACCATCTGAGCCTCCCTGATGATGAAGGGATAGTCCTTGGTATACCTTTGGCTTCTTTTGGATGTGTCCAGAACAGGGAGGGAGGGAGGTTGGAAACTGAGTGAGGGGCCTGTTGTCGGTGAACTCTCCCATCCGGTCCCCTTTCTTCCTCCCTCCAACCCACCCGCCAGCTGGAGGAGGCCACCCTTATTGGCTTGAAGGTGCCATCCAAAGTGTGGCATCATCGGTGCTCTCAGGATATTACCTTCACTTGCCACAGCCTTGAGGACTGGGGATGTTTTCTTTAGCTTATTGCCTTGTTTGATGTACTGATGGGAGGGCCATGCTAGTCACAGCTCATATCCTGAGTATTCTTGGAAAAGGTCAACTTCCTCTCCATGATAAGAACAGAAGTCCTTTGTTGGACCTCGAATAACAATCTTTCACTCTAATAATAGTAAGGCCTCACCCCCTCAAGTTCATGGAGCACTTCACCAAGAGCTGGAATACTCCTCATCTCATTGGTCTCCAAACTCTTCTGTGGTGATATTACTTTGTAGATAATAACAGCCAACATTTACATAGCATTCTAAGGTTTATGAAGCACATTATAGAAGAATTATTCCTCGCAATAACCCTGTCAATGTACTATGATTATTCCCATTTATAGATGGGGAAATTAAGTCCTGGAGAGTAAAGATGACTGACTAATGTCATATTGTAAATTCAGTGGAATTTTAAGATTTTGCAAAGTACTCACCTAGTTCAGCTTAGTCCTTTGAAGGAGTAAATATTTTATTCCCCCTTTACATATATGGAAACTGAGTTCTAGAGGCAGGAAAGCACATGTCCAGGTTCACACAAACATTAAGTGCTGAAGATAGAATTTTCCTGATTCTGACTCTGCTGTCTCCTCACAGTTTCCTCTCTAGTCCTTGGATGAACCTAGTTCAGCTTGAAATAGATGAAGCCTCAGACACTACCCAGCTATATGACCCTGCGTAAGTCACTCAGTTCTGTCTGCCTCAGTTTCCTCATTTATAGAATGATCCAGAGGATATTGCATATCACTTTAGTTTCTTTACCAAGGAAACCCCAAAGGGGAATGAGACATAACAGAAACAACTCAACAATAATACAATGCAAATGTTGCATTGTATATGCACCATAAACTCTCCTGCTCAAGAAGTCTTAGTGGCTCCCTCTTTGTGCAAAGGTAAAATAGAGATTCCTTCTCTTTCCTATTTAGAATCCTTCACACTTTTCAGCTTCCTGTCTCATTTGCTTAGCAGAGAGCAGGTCTAATCTCCCAATAGGATACAAACCCGTTTGATGACAAGGGCTGTTTCATTTTGTTTTCAGTGTCATCATTTACGAGATTGTCTAGTATGTTGTAGGTACTTTGCTGTTTTTATGTTCTAGAGCAGTGGACTAAGGAGACAAAAGGGAAGAAATGGGAAGATTCCAGACTTTGAACTTAAAGTACCCAGGTTCAAATTGCAACTTTGACCTTTATTCCCATGTGACTTTGGGTAAATAATTTTGCCTCTTGAGACATCTGTTTCCTTTTACACATTTGTATTTTACCACCCACATAAAATTAAGGTGAGTTATTCCACCTCCTTGGGGATATCTGGGGAGCCCTGGTCAGCTCTCTCTTTCTCATTCCCTTTCTCATTCCCTTCCTCTCCATTCTACCTTTTCAGAGGGGTCTCTCCCAGGGATATTAAGCTTCAGCAGCCCAATGTCACCCCCATTTTGTAGTACCCAGATCAGCCAATTGGGCATGGATCTTAGATAATACCCCAGCTTCCTCGGTGACTTCTTCCACCATCCAGTCATCTGGAATCTTCCCACCCTCCAACTTTTTTCTGTGTCTTTGGTGACAATGCTCTTTGTTCCCAGCAGATCCATAAATAAACACTATGTGAATGGGACAGCTCCCGAGTGTATTGGTGGATTTACAATTTCTTGGAAAAACTGACTTAAACAGGGCCTTGAAGGGAAGTTTTGGAACAGGTGGAGAGGAAGAAAGATAACATTCCAAGTGAGGACAGTTATTAGATAATGTGAAGATCATATCATATAACTAGCATTAGCATCTCAGGAGCTATCTTATCCAGTCCCTTCATTTTATAAATGAAGTAACTGAGGCACAAAGAGAAGAAATGACTTGCTCTGAGATATGTAGTTTGGAAACTGAAGAAGTTGGAGTTGAGCCCAAGCTCAGGGACATCTAATCCAGAGCTTTCCCAGAATACTCAGCTGGAGGCAGAAATTCATGGAAGGATGTCATTAAGGAAGCTACTCCATTGATGGAGCAATGGGTGGAGATCAGATTATAGAGGACTTCTAATGCCAACTTTATTTTTATTTACTTAATTCCAGACTGGATTTGCAATGTCATTGGTACTTGTCATGTTGTTCAATTGTTTTATTCATGTCCAAACTTTTGTGATCCCATTTTGGGGAGGTTTTCTTTCATTCTTTTATTGAACTTTGTAATTATTTTCAATTGAAATTTTAATTAATTTTTCCAATTACAAGCAATGGTAGCTTTGCAACATTCATCCATTTGCAAATTTATACATTCTACATTTTTCTACCACCCTCCCTTTCCTTCCCCCTCCCCATGGTGGTGAATAATCTGGTAAAAGTTATACATGTACATTTGTATTTAACATATTTACATATTAGAATTAGAATCAAGGGGAAAGGAGAAAAATCATGAGAAAGGAAGGAAAAACATAAAAGAAATTTTAAAAAAGTGATGCATTCAGACTTTGTAGTTTTTTCCCCACTCTGGATGTGCATATCATTGTCCCTAGCAGGTCTCCTAGGGTTATCCTAGCTCTCTGAGCTGCTAAGAGGAGCTGAGAGGAGTTGATGCACTCACCATGCTGTTATTGATGTGATCATTGTTCTCTTGGTTCTACTCCCTTCACTCAGCATCTGCTCCTGTAATTCTTTTTATACTTCCTTAGAGTCCAACCATTCATGATGTCTTATAGAACAATACTCCATAACATTCATATATGACAGTTTATTCAGTCATTCCCCAGTTGATGGGCAGACCTTCAATTTCCACTTTTTTGCCACTACAAAAAGAGTTACTATAAATATTTTTGAACATGTGGGACTTTCCCTATTCTCTTTTGGATATTTAGACCTAGTATTGGTATTGTTGATTCAAAGAGTATGATCAGTTTTTCTGCTCTTTGGATTATAGATCCAGATTGCTCTCCAGAATGGCTAGATCACAATTCCACCAACAATGCATTAATATTTTGTGGATTTTCTTGGCAAAGATGGTGGAGTGGTTTCCTGTTATTTTTTCTCCAGCTCATTTTACAGATAAGGAAACTGAGGCAAATAAGTTGAAGTAACTTGACCAGAATCACCCAGCTAGGAAGAGTCTGAAGCCAGATTTGAATTCAGAAGAATTCATCTACCTGACTCCAGACCTAGCAATCTTTGCTCTATGGCTGCCCATAGCTGCCCATGCATTAGTATGGGAAATGCCTAATGAGGAAACAATTCTTTTTTTATTTATTTTTTTTTTTTGCAGAGCAATGAGGTTAAGTGGCTTGCCCAAGGCCACACAGCTAGGTAATTATTAAGTGTCTGAGGCCAGATTTAAACTCAGGTACTCCTGACTCCAGGGCTGGTGCTCTAGCCACTGTACCACCTAGCCACCCCGAGGAAACAATTCTTAAATGTAGGTAAGTCCCTGAGACTTCTCTGAGAAAATTGGCTGTTGCTTGTCCTTCATTTTAAAGGAAGACCATGACATCAAGGAGGTGAGGCCATGACAAGCACATTAATTGGTTTTGAGAGAGGGGGAGTGGTGCTAAGTCCCCAGCCTCACTTTCTCCATGAGAGCCATCTGGAGCCAGTGGCCAGATATGCATGAGGATGATTGGAACTGGCCCTTGAGAGGTTTCATGGTTCTATTGGATCCACTCACCAGTACATGTTGGCAGCAGGATTAGAACCTTTCTCTTTGTAACTTTCAAACTGGATCTTTGTTGTCTTCACTTAATTTCCTTTAGGTCAGTCCAATATTAGTTGATAAAATGAACCCTATGATTTTTCAAGAATTTATTTTTATGTGAGCTTTTGTTACTTTTCCCAATTACTTGTGAAGATAGCTTTCAACAATAATTTATTGTATGTTGTCCAATCCTTTAGATGGGTTCATGTTACCTGAGCCATATAACCTTGAAAAGGGGGTATTGTAGATATCATTACTTCCGTTTTACAGATTAGAACTCTTCAGCTCACAGTATTAGACCTGGAAAAAAACTTCATAGGCCTTTGAGTCCAAGTCTCTCATTTTAGAGAGGAAACTGGAGGTCACAGAAGTAAGATGACTTGCCCAAGGTCACACAGGTAGAATATAAAAGAGGAAGAATTGGAATCCAATTTAAAGTCAGCTTGATATGGTGATAAAGATGTTGGTTTTAGAAGACCTGAGCTCAAATTTGGACTATATTATCTGTTCACCTGAGACAAAGCATTCTTTTCTCTGACTCTCATTTTCCTTCTTTACAAAATAATGTTGGTGGACTAGATAACTTCTAAAGTCCTCTTGTTATTTAAGGCAGTTAGTGGAAAGCACTGGCCCTGAAATCAGGAGGACCTGAGTTGAAGTCCAGTCTCAGACACATGACACTTACCAGCTGAGTGATCCTGACAAGTTACTTAAAACTGATTGCCTTGGATATAGGACCATCTCCACTCATCTTGATTCATAACTGACCACTGGACCCAGATGGTTCCAGAGAAAAAGGAGAGAAAGAGATGATTGAGCACAGTACCCTCTTACTCAAATCCATTTCTTTTGCCTGCCATAGCATCACTTCCCTGATGTCACGGTCTTCTTTCAGAATGAAGGAGAAACAACAGAAAAATGTGGTTGAACTCTAAATCTATTATCCAGATTTCCCTTCCCCTCTTTATACTCCCTATACATCCTGTGGAATTTCAGAGACATGCCACTCCAATAATAAATCCAAGCCCTTGGGAAGCTGTTCAAATCCCTTTGTACTCAGTCTCTAATTATACAGGTGAAAAGTATTTTTTTTAGTCTAATAACTTGGTCCTTGGCATCTTTTGCATTATACCTTTTGGATGGAGTCTATGATCATCAGCCACCTTTCATACTTTGCCATTTTGCTTACTTATGTATTTATGCATTTATACATTTATTTGGTTTGTTTATATATGTATGTATGTACGTATGTATGTAGGTATGTATATAGGTATGTATGTATTTATTTATTTATTTTTATGTTTTTGCAAGGCAGTGGGGTTAAGTGGCTTGCCCAAGGCCACACAGCTAGGTAATTATTATGTGTCTGAGGCCAGATTTGAATTCAGGTACTCCTGACTCCAGGGCTGGTGCTCTATCCACTATACCACCTAGCTGTCCCAATACTTTGCCATTTTGGATGTGGGGGAATGGGCTTAGTTTGACTCTTCCATCCCATCATCCCATCAAAGAGCTTTTCCTCTTGGAAACTGTACCACATCTCATATTCCCAGCCCACTTTGCCAGAGGACCCACTTCCATACTTCTGAGCTTGCCTCAGACCCATGGAGAGAACTCATAGTGCACCTTCCCCATGGGATTCAGGTCACAATTTCAAAGTGGTCAGACGGGAGCGTGACTGAACTGGGGGAACATGATGGTTTGATTACTCTTAGGTCCCTAATACTTCCTGCTAAGTGTGAAAATGAGCTGGGCTGCTCTTTTGTTCTACAATAAAGGGAAGTACTCAAACTGGAACCAGCCCCTCTCTGGGCCCTAATTTCCTCATCTGTGAAATTCCATCAGATAATTATTAGTTCCTTTTTTAGCTCTAATAGTTTATGAAGTTATGGAAGGACCTCTGAAGTCCTTTGCAGTTTGAAAATTGATGAATAATTAGGTCAGAACAATAAGGGACATCAATTCACATTTTTAATATATTACCTCAAGCCTTGAGAAGCATTTGCCATACATTGTCTTACTGAATCATCACAATCATCCTGGGAAGATGAACATATTTGGAGAGCCAGTTGTTAATGCCTGATCAATACATTCCTTCTGTAATGTCATGTAACCCAACTTGGTAATAAATTTACTATTTTTGCTTTAAAAAATTGTATTGATGGATTCTTTCATTTCTCTCATTTCTTAATAGTTTTCTCCCTGAACCATCCTTTGTAATAAAGAACAAACAAAAGATAAAAAGGGAAAAGTAAAAACCATCTCAACAAAACCAATTATCAAATGAAATGAGCCTGATAGAATATGGAGTATTTCACACCCGTAGTCCCCCATGCCAGCAATGCAGCAACTTATGTATCTGGCCACTGGACCCAGATGGCTCTGGAGGAGAAAGGGAAGCTGGTGACTTAGTACACCTCCCCCTCCAATCTCCTCTGTTCATATGATTATCATGGCATCAACTCCCTAATATCATGGTCTTCAAGAATGAAGGACAAAAACAACATCAGCAATCATCATATTTAGTGACAAATGTTCTCATAATAACTACACAGCATTCAGTTTTTATTCTTACCATTTTTAAGTGACTAGAACTTAATAAAGGCTTTTTGACTTGACTTACCTCATAATATTTGTGCACATTGTTTTCCTGATTCCTCTTGTGGTACATTGCATCAATTCATGGAAATCTTCCCATACTTTTCTGTATTTTTTATTATTTCTCAAGACAATAGCAATCCAATACATGGATTATAACGCAGTCTGTTTCAGCATGCCCTAATCAATAGGTTTCTGTTTTGTTTCTGATTGTTCATTACCAAAAACAAGAGTTGGATAGTTTCAATTTGTATTAACCTTAAGATAATTCTCAGAGTTACTGCAGTCCCTAGACAGCTTGCTTTGATCTGTTTGACCCTAGGTAAGTCACTTTTCCTGTCAGAGCTTCTGTTTCTTCCTCTGTAAAACAGGGACAATAATGCTGTCATTGCCAGTTCATGATGGAATGTAAATCATGAGAATTCAGTGTCCTTTCATGGAAGAATTGTTTCATTTATGTATTTATGTCACCAGAGCTTGGCACCCAATAGGCACATAAATACTTATTGATTGGAGGGTTGATGGAAACTGAGGCAAAACCACCAGAGAAAAGTACCAGGAGATACGTTTGAAAATGTTATTCACCTTGTTTTTGCCACTGAACTCCTCGGTCTGAACTTATTCCCCAAGGGTTAATGAACTCCAATTCTCTCTCATTCTCAAACATGTGTAGCTCACTCTCTCATCCCCATCTACCCAATTCTTCTCCCTCTCCTCACAAACCCCCACTCCAGATCTCCTTCCTTCTTCCACTCTGGCACCTGGAAAAGACTGCTCTATAAGGAACAAACATTTTCCTTTTCCATTCTTTCTATCTTGTTCTGATTGAGAGTTGGTCTTCGTGATGTTGTTGCATTTCCATTTCCAGTTCCTTAAGAAACTTCTATCTTCATTAAAAAGTAATTTAATTCAAAATGCATTTATGAAATCATTTATTCTCTGGCAGGAAGAATAATATAGAAAGGGTATATATAACATGCCCTACCCCTGATGAACCTCTGGTCTCCTGAGGAGATGTAGATAGCAAGTATCTTTAGACTGGAATGGAAAGACTATTACTAATAAAGATTATTGAGATGTATATGGTACCCTCTGGAGGTGAATGCTTTCATTGACTGGATTAAGTATCCCAGTCAGGTCCTGATTGTTAATGAGTGCCAAATGCAGGGGAGTACCCTGAGGAAGAAAAATGGAATGATATGTGGTTTTCTCTGAGGGATAGTGGAAAGATCTTTCAGAAAGGAATACTTTTGGGCACTGAGATGGTGAACTCACATAAAAAGAGGAGAAATGTGAGCCCCACTCCTTGTTTGAGGCCAGCATCATAAAGTTTAAATCATCAAGTGTTTTTATAAGTTTGTATTGAAAGCATAATTTAGCTGTTTAATAGAGTGATATTTAATTTAAAAAATAGCTTAAGAAATGACATAATAGGTGCTCTTTATTCCAATTCTACAGGCACATAAAATGGCCTTAACTTTGTTCCCACTGTTATTATTTACAGTTATACAACCTACAACCCACCATTATAAAATACAAATGTGGAAAACTACAATTTCAAGGAAACACGTTTTTCCCCAAGTCACAAAAGTCATCCTCTCAGAAATAACACTTCTAAAATAATTAAAATAAACAAACTAGAACTTTACATTTTGGGGCAGCATTTTGGCCTTTGAAAGGGAAAGAAAGATATGTTTTAATACTTGGATAACTGGTGAGGGTAAAATACTTAGATAACTTATTTGCTCTGTAACCCTTTTCTCCTTGGTTTCCATTTATGACCATATATCATTGTCCTTCTTAAGAGACTTCAAGAGTTTCCCTCTTGCCTGTGCATCTGAACTGTGCATTTGAATCCCTTTATCCATTGATAGATTTTTTTTTTCACCACCCTCATTTCTTAATATTCTTCCCCCTGAGCTATCCTTTGTAATAAAGAATAAAAAAAAAGAGAAAAAAGAGAAAACTGAAAGGCATTTCAACAAAACCAATTAACAAAGTCTGAGAGAATATGGAGTATTTCATACCCAAGCCTATCTCAAATTTGCATTGCATAAATCTTCTCTGTACCTAGTTATCTGTATCTATTGCAATTTATTCTTTATATTTGCTGTTCGTTGCCCTTCCATCACAAAGAGGACAATGACTTCATAGAAGCATGACAAGCAAATGAATTGGATTTACGTGAGATAAGACAGTGTACAGGCATTCACCTCACTTTCTTTTCTGGAGCCATTTGGGTCCAGTAGTCAAATATAGATCAGGACAATTGGGTTAGTTCTCCAAGCACCAGGATTGCCATTTCCCCAGTATCATTAGATTTACCAGAAGGCTGCTGTATACAACTTTCCCCATCACAGCTTCATATCTTGTGGCTAGGTATAAAAACTAGATGAAAATTTGGGGGAAGTTTTTGGAAGCCACCGTGAGGGTCGGCAGAAAACATAGAAAAATTTTAGAAACTCAGAAATGCATAAGACAAATGCATGTACAATACCATCACGCGTTGACCTTTAATCCAATAAAAAATTCAGAATTCTTCTCTGGTACGAAGGGAGGATCAACAATTTTTGCATGGATTTTCTAGATCATGGCAGTGAAAGGGGTAACTATAGCAGGCATTTATAGACTGACTAACATGCTATCTTTTAATTAGATGATGAACTCCTAAAGGGCAGAGACCAAGAACCTTGTCTGGAATACAGTTGGCACTTAATGTTTATTCACAATGACAATGATAATAAAGGTGATGGTCATAGCAAAAGTACACATATTGGGTGGAAGGAAGAGAGAAAGATTTTGGGTCAAGGTAAGCCAAGTTTCTCAATTATAACAAGCTACCTTAGGAGATAGGATATCAGCCAGACTGGAAGAAGGAACATTTGGACAATTCCCAGTCTGTTAGATCCTTGGAGAAATGATCTCGGTCAGGAATAATTTGAACTAGATGGTCTCTGAGTATGCTTTCAGAACTGATCATCTGAGATCCAAATCTTTGAGGTAAGGATTGTATAATATGCTAGATGACTGTTCTCCAAGGAACCCTTCATAGTGCTCATACGGGATAGTTTTACAATAAGCATGAAACCACAAAGGTGTGGCTACACATTCTTCTTTCCCTCAATGAAATCTGATAACAGTTTGGTTGATAGGACTTGAATACTTAAGATGAAATGTGGAAAAATAGTGAATTCTTTCCTTATTACTTGCCACAACTACAATCGAAGCCTCCTGGAAGAACTTAGTTTTTTTCTTTATTGGGAAAAGGATCGGATTGAGATACATGAAATCTTTGTGGGCTCTAGTATACATACAGGCAGTTTCACTTTTGTCCTAATTAGAGGTAATTCTGGTGGGAATATTTATTTTAAAATCTGAAAAATACCTTCAATTTAACTGCATAAGATCTAAAGTTTGTCATCAAGATACCTTAGCAGTTGTTTTCTTCATTCATCATTCACTCAACAAAATTTTATCTGCCTAATAAGATTTTTAAAAAAAATTTAAATACCATAAAAGCATCTCTGATGAATTGTACAACTTTCTGCCAAGGCAAGGTCTGGGTAAAGATAATGCCCTTTCTTAGAAGAAAGATCCTTGTGAATGATCAAACCCCAGCTCATCCCAACTGACTCTTGATTCAGTGGGGTTTTCAAGAACGGGTAACATGGTAAAATGGATTGAGTGATAGACTTATGGTCAAAAAGACACAAGTTCAAATCCTACATGTGACACTTACCATCTCTGATCTTGAGTCCCATTGCTTTTTTTTTCTGACCCTCAATTACTTTATATGTAAATTTTGACTAATAGTATTTTCAGTTCTTATGTCAAAGTTCTTTTGTGTGGTTCATATCAGGATAGGAAAAAGAGTTACCTAAATTTAGAAAAACTTTGTGTGTTGACTAAGATGAAAACTACAAACAGAGAGAAAGTCATGCCTTTATTTGTATGGGGTATTGAAATCTTTTGTTAAAAAATAGCTTCATGTCCACTTAGTCCTTTTATCTTGGGTTGAAGTAGATATTATGCTCATTGTGATAAGCATAAAGGTAGAAGCCAGCATGTTGTGAAGTAATCAAAATTGAGCTTCATTTTATGGGAAGAAATGGAAACCTATAGATATGAAATGGTTACCCAAAATTATACAGTAAATTGGTGGCAAAGTCAAAAAGTCAATGCATACTGGAAAACTTTCAATCAATCATCACACATTTCTTAAGCCCCTATTAGAGGCCAAGAATCCTCTAAGTGGACTCAAGAAGAGCATCTATGAGTATAAACAAGAGAAATGTAAGGACAGTTGATGGAAGATAGTTTGGGAGTAGATCACTACCACTGAATAGGCTTGTCAAAAAAAGGTAATATTTGAGCTAATTTTATATCATGCCTCTTTCATAGAAATAATGAAAAGACAAAGTTCTATCTCATTTGCAAAGGTGAACATGTCTTAGAAAAGAGGGGAGGAATGCAAGATTATTCTTGTATGGACTCATTAGAGAAGAACTGGAAAATGTAAGTGATCCAAGGGTCTTCTCAATGGGCTTCTTCTTAAAGCTGTAATTATTTTTAATCTTTTAAAAATGATGCGGCTGAGAGGGAAGATACAGGAAATCAAGGTAAAAGAAGACAAAGAAATCCATTATTAGAAGAAAGTGAACAGTTGTAACATGGAAAGGGCCTTGAAGTTCTGAAACAGTCTACTCATCACAGAATTTCTGAATTGGAAATGATCTCTGGGGTCACTTAGTCTAACCCATTTGTTTCTTTCTGGAATACCATTTCACTGAGAGAAAAAGTTCATTTACTATGTCCCCACTTTATCTTGATAGAGATAGCTAAGAGTTGGGGTGAAAAATATGGTTTCATTATTTACATAGAACAGAAAAGTTGTTTAGGTCATTTGTGCTAAAAGTAGAAGGATTTTAGGTAGATCTTTTTCACTTATTTATTTAGTGGAAACTAGAGACTGAGGAACACAGGAACTGAAAGCCAGGGGAAGTAAGGGATGAGCAGAACCTTTAGTGAGTGCCAAAGATTGGATGGGATGACCTATAGGTTATGACTAGAAGAGGAATGATGAGAAAGGTTTGCAACACAAACGATGTTCTCAGCTTCGTTACCACTGAATGGGCTTCAGCTCTCTGATCTCTCCTAGGAATTATTGGTGAAAATTATGAAAAGAGTTTAACTCTCTGACACTCCACACCTTTCACACCATGATGGAGGCAAAGATCTCCCAGGCTGGAGCAATCTACCCACAGTCCACTAACTTCATTAATTAGTAAGTCAATAAACATTTTATTAAGGATCTGCTGTGTGCTATCCTGGGCAAAGAGGAATGAGTTGAAGTAGATACTATGTTAATTGTGAAAGGCATAAAGGTAGGTGTCAGCATACATTATCCAAGGAAGAAATATAACATTAACTGTGTGCAGATGAGAATTTTAGCTTCAGTCCTACCCCTTATGTGATATAGGCAGATTTTAGCATTGACTCCCTAGGTAACTGCAGTCATATGTATACCAATTAATCCACCTGTTGGAGCATCCTGGGGAAACTTTAAGTTATGGGCCATGAAAAAAAAAAGACTAATTTCATTAATCAGTCATTCAGTAAGCATTTTATTAAGGATCCCCTGTGTGCTGGTCATTGTACTAAGCACTAGAAGATAAAAATCTCTTCTATCCCTGAGGTGTGCACTATATAATAAGGGAAAACTGTACTATCAACTATGTGCAAGCAAGATACACACAGGACAAATGGGAGAGAAGGAAGGCACCAGCATTAATGAGAATCAGAAGAGTTTCTTTTTTAATTCTTTTTCAATTTTTAATTTCAGGCAATGGGGTTAAGTGACTTGCCCAAGGTCACACATCTAGGCAATTATTAAGTGTCTGAGATCAGATTTGAACTCAAGTCTTTCTGACTCCAGAGCCCAAGATCTCTCCACTGCATCACCTAGCTGCCCCAAGAGTTTCTTATAAAAAGAGAGATTTGAACTGGGACATGAAATCAAGGAAGTCAAGAGGTAGAGATGAGAAAGGAGAGCAGTATATTGAAGTACTGAAGTCTCACTTAGAGCCATCTATTTGACTTGTTACTTCTGCTTCTGTAGGCACAAATCACTCAATCAAGAAATATTTTAAAGTCCATTGAGAGAGAGAGAGAGAGAGAGAGAGAGAGAGAGAGAGGAGAGGATACAGAGAAAATCAAAGTATTTTATATATTGCTAAAGACTTAAACACAGTCTTCAACTCTCTTACTTGCTACATGACCTTGGAGAAGTCCAGTTCAATATCTGGATTTAAGGGAAATTAAGAAAGCAAAAAATAAAAGATGGAAGAAAGGAAGGAAGTCAGGAAAAAGAGGAAGAGAGGAAGAAAGAAAGAGAAAGAAAGGGGAAAAGAAAGGGAAAGAAGGGAGAAAGAAAAAGAAAGGAAGAAGGAAGGGAGGGAGGAGAAAGAAGAACAAGAAAGGAGAGACAGGAAGGAAGAAAAAAAGTGAGAGAAAGGAAGAGAAAAGAAGATAGAACGAATAAAAGAAAAAAGGGAAAAGAAAGAAAAAAAGGAAAGAAAGGAATGGAGGAAGAAAAGGTGAAAGATGGATTCTGATGCCAAATATACATAGTCAAGTAAAATAAATTTCCTCTTTCATCCTCATCTTTTCTAAAGTTTCCTCTGCTTCCTTAAAGGACTTTGCTATCCTGGGACAGGAGGAATGGGTTGAAGTAGATATTATGTTCATTGTGATAAGCATAAAGGTAGGAGTCAGCATGCATTATCATTAGCTGTGTGCAGATGTGAATTTTAATTTCAGTCACACTCCTAATGTGATATAGGCAGATTTAAACGATGACCCCTAGGTAACTGCAGTCATAAATTTACCAAGCTACATACTATACAGATTAGCTATAGTGCAAGAAGCATCATAACACTTGAAGATTTATAGGAGACAAAAATTCAAGAAAAGATCAAACAATACAATGCATGTCCCCAAATATCTATATGAAAAGCATAAAAAATGTGTAACAAGTGAGGTCAGAGATTTTCATTCAAAGCAAGCAAAATATCCCATCTTAGGAAACATCATTGGGAAATGGAAAAAGTGGAACCCACCACTTGAATATGAATTGAGAAGACTATGCTTTATTCAAAATGAAACCTTGTTACTAAGGAAAATAAACTCTTTTGACAAAATCTGGGAATGAGATTTGGTGTAAAAAACATGTTGGAGAAGTTTGGCTGCAAATCAATAGATTAAAAAAAGCAGAAATTATATTGTTGTATTAAAAAATCTATTTAAGGAGGGGGCTCAGCACAGACATTTTCTCATTTGTTCTTGACTGTATAATTTTGGAAGTTCTCTGACTTTCCCCCTAGACTCCAAGAAACTCATTATTGGGAAAATATCATCCTAAATGATCCCATTAGCCTTGATATTCTTGCCCCATCAGAGGTAGAGCCTTAAATTCCCAAACCTCCATTTAATAAGGGAGCTCAGCAAACACCTACATGAAGTCCTAAGCAGATTGAAATGCAATTGGTAAATGTTTTATAAAATGAATTAAAATATGATACATCATAGATAATGTTGATTTGTAGTTTTCTATGTCAATATGTAGCTTGTGGAGATCTATTTCTATTTGATAGAATTTTATATATTTGTCACATTAATAATCAATTATTAAATTAGAATTAAGGCCTTTTATCTCTCTTTCCTCATTCAGAAATCAGAGCCTATAAGTCAATCTCTGAAGGAGAAGATAGAGGAGATTGATGGAATCCTTGGGGTATTCCCTTTGTGATCTTGGGTGGGGCTCCATGCAAATGGAAGATCTTACTTTTGTTTAGAGAATAAGCAGAATCTAATCTAGGTAAATTCAAATCCTATGGCTTTAAGCTTGTGCCCTTGAACCCCTTCATTAGAATCTAGAGTGACACAGTTTATAAAGGAGAAAATCAAGCAGAGTGACCTTGTAGAGATTGAATCCTTTTTCTAGATTGATAGAGGTGGCTGAGTTTCATGAAAAAAAAAAGTTTGCAGAAAGAGGAGTTGACAACTTTCAGTTTATCTCCACATTTGAAAGTCTACCCACGTCATTCTTTATTCAACAATCAGGTTTGATTTTCACCTGTCGGGACACCCCCTTTTCCAGAGATTTTCAAGTATTCAGTGACCTCCATGATTACCAAGAGAAACTCCTGACCACCAATGTATTGATTATTAGCTAGCCTAAGTAATACATTGATTATTAATTACCTAGAAACTCACTCCCTGGGGCTTTTCATTCATCTTATATTTTAGTTTACCACCACTGCAATTGACCACTTGGGCAAAAAAAGAAATTGATATTTTTATAAATGACTTAGAAAAAGCCAAAAATATGATACTCTTCAAATCTGAAGATATTAGAGAGTTGAATGGGACAGTTAGCACACTGGATAGCAGTCCAAATAACATTTGACTGACTAGACCATTGATGGAAATGAGGTGAGATGAAATTTAAAAGATAAATATTTGGTATTATATTTGAGTTCAAAAAATTTAATTGGGTATATGCAAATGACTGAAATATAGCTATAGCTAAACAGAATTTCTACTGAAGAAAACATCTAAAGCTTTTAATGAACAGCATGCTCAGTATAAGTTATCAATAGAATAAGGCAGCCAAAAACATGCTACCTTTTTTCTTACTGTTTGTGTTTAGTCTTTTCAATTCTGTTCAACTCTTCATTATCACATTTGCCATTTTCTTGCTTGAGATAATAGAATGGCTTTCCATTTCCTTCTCCAACCCAATTTTTTAGGAAGCGGAACTGAAGCAAATTGGATTGGGTGACTTGTCCAGGGTCATTCCTTAAGTAAGTGTCTGCTGTCATATTCTGGTTCAGGCCTTCCTATTCCAGGTTTAGCACTCTATCCATTGTCCTACCTCACTTCCCAAAATTTTATCTTAGGCTCTATCAAAAGAAGTGTTTTTTAATCTAGGATGAATGACATAGTTGACCACTCCATTTTATTGTTCCTTTGTTAGGTCTCAGAGAATGCATTGTATGAAACTCTAGACATTGTCTTTTAGGAGGGCCATTCATAAACTGTAAAGCTACCAGAAAAGGATGATTAAGTTGATAAGATACCATTATCTTGACTTTTTTTCCCCCTAGAAAGATTTGTTGAAGGAAATAGAAATGTTTAGGAATGGGAAGGAGCTTGTTTTCTGTACACTTGATGAGGGCTATTCTGTGAAATAAACAAACAAGAAATATGATTTTGGAAGGGGGAGGTGTGAGGATGGGTCATGAGTAGTCTTGGACTGCTTTCCCTCAGATCTAAAAGCAATAGTTGAAAATGTTAGAGAACTTCATTTTGATTTACCATAAAGTAAATATCCCTTATAATAGCAGCCATCCACAAGTGAATATAGGTGAATACTGTATAGGTGAATAGTGAGCTTCCTCTTCCTGTTCAGTTTGAATAATCACTCTGCAGGTACCCAAAGAGGAGAACTGGGAAGTGTGAATGGATACTTAAAGACTTGGAAGGTTCTTTCCAACTCTGAGATGTTATGATTTGTGTGTCTTCCATGGGACTCAGTTTTCTCATTTGTCCAAGGTTCCCAGGTTACCAGACTAGCTGACTCTTAAGGTCCTATTTAGCTATAAAATTGTGTATGTAATTCTGATGGAAAAAAATCTCATTCATATGTACCATGAACTTTTGGAAAGACCCGAGTCTACTTCATTTCCTAGAATCCCAACAAATGCAGTCGAGAAACAATGTAAAGGTAAAAATAGAGGAAAAATGTATGTCTGGCTCATTTTACAGATGAATCTGCATTATGATCATTGTCTTCATTAATTTTTAAGTCTAAACAATGAGCAAAAAAAAAAAACTAAAACAAATTCTGATTTGTAATCTTCCCTACCTTTATCAAGTGCAAATTCTCACACTGAAATTTTCACAATTGATCCTCATAAGGCAATTTGAGCAGACTCCAACACAACCCAGAAATGAGAAAATCCATTCCAACTTCCTGATGAGATGAATCCTCAGAGAATATTTATAATTGGAGGATTATAGATCTAGAGATAAAAGATATTCTACTTTTGACTTGCCCTACTCATTTTTCAGATGAGAAAAGCAAGGCCTAGGGAGATTAAAGGATTTGCCAGTGAGTCTAAAAATAGTGACTGAGACAAGATGGTTTGTATCAGGTCCTGTTCCTCCAAGTCCACATCTCTTTCTACCATACCCAGTTCATTCCAGAAATGTCTCCTATCTTGATATAATAGCAAAATCAAAGCTTGATTGATTTAACAAGATCTGAAAAGGGACATCTACTAAGAAAGATGTGAGATGGGACCATGGATTAATGGAGAGGCTAAGGCATTCTACCTTGCTACACCATAGGCTCCACAGGAAGTGTGAGTAATTCAATAATGCATTTTGATATGTCAGTCAATCAACATCTTTTTATTAAGTGAATAATGTGAGGAACTATTCTAAGTGCTAGTGATACAAAAACAAAGGATGAAACAATTCCTCTTTACAATGAGTTTATATCACAATTGGGGAAGAAAAAATGTTCACATACACTTATATCATAAATATAATATGTTTTACATCTATACATTTAGGCAACAAAAATATAAAGTGAATAAAAATAAGTATAAAAAAGTCATTAAGTATCAGGTAGCTAGAAAGGGAGAACATTACCAAGTGGGGATTCAAGAAATGTTTCTTTGGAGAAGTTTGTGTTTATGCTGCTTTTTAAAGGAAAACTGGAAAAAAAGGAAGAAAGGGAATAAGTATTAATTAAACACTATTTTCCAACACCTAATAAGCATATTACAAATATTATCTCATTCGATACTCATGATGACCCTGGGAGATTGGTATTATTATCATCTTCATTTGGGGAAACCGGTAGTTAGAAAATTCATGTATTCAGAGTCACACAGCTAGTATCTCTTGGAAGTAATGAGGGGTTCTATTCCACATGTGTGCTATGGTCAGCACAGAGGCAAAGTGATGAGGGATAGGAGTGTTTTGTGGGAAGAATAAGAGAGACCAGTTGGGTTGGGAGAAGGAGTAATGATCAATGAGATGGGAAAGATAATAATTTGAGTCAGATAGTGAAGGGCATTAAAAACTCTACAGTGGAGTTTGTTTTATTTTAAAAAATAAAGATGGAAGTGAATAGCAGAATGTATTAAAAACCAGAATCCTACAATATGTTGTTTACAAGAAACACATTTGAAGAGGAGAGATACACACAAGGTAAAGATAAAATGTTGAAGCAAAATGTATTATGCCTCAGCTGAAGTAAAAAAAAAAGAAATCAGGAATTGTGATCTTGATCTCAGATAAAGTAAAAGCAAAAATCAATCTCATTAAAAGGGATTAGGAAGGAAGCTACATCTTCTTAAAGGCACCATTGATAATGAAGTTATATCATTACTAAACATATGTGCATGTAGTGGTATAGCATCCAGATTCCTAGAGGAAAAGCTGTGTGAGTTACAAGGAGACATAGACAGCTAAACCTTAATAAGGGGGGGACCTCAATCTTTCTCTCTCAGAACTAGATAAATCTAACAACAAAATAAACATCAAGGAAGTCAAGAAAGTGAATGAAATCTTAGAAAACTTAGATATGATGGAACTCTGGATAAAACTTAATAGGGATAGAAAAGAACATAACTTTTTCTCAGCAGTACATGGCATCACCAAAATTGACCATGTATTAGGGCACAAAAATCTTATAATCAAATGCAGAAAGGAAAAATAAATATCCACTTCTCAGTCCATGATACAATAAAAATTACATGTAATAAAGCGTCATGGAGAGATAAACCAAAAAACAAATGGAAATTAAATAACTTAATCTTAAATAATGGGTTCAAACAGCAAATAATAGAAATAAAAAATAATTGTTTCCAAGAAAATAATACTTATGAGACATCATACCAAAATTTATGAGATGCAGCCAAGGCAATTTTGAGGAGAAACATTTCTCTAAATGCCCATATGAATAAAACAAAGAGGAGATCAATGAATTGGGGAAAAAACTAGAAGAAGAACAAATTAAAGACTCCCAATTAAATACCAAATTAGAAATTCTGAAAATTAAGGGAGAGATTAATAAAATTGAAAGCAAGGAAACCATTGATCTCAGAAATAAAACTAAGAGTTGGTTTTATGAAAAAGGCATAAAATAGACAAACGGTTGTGGTTGCTTGATCTGATTTAAAAAAGAAATAAGAGAAACCAAATTACCAGAATCAAAAAACAAAAAGGGTAAACTAACCACCAATGAGGAAGAAATTAAAAAGAGAATTCAGAGGTACTTTGCCAAACTGTATACCAATAACCTGGATAACCTGAATGAAATGTATGAATATTTACAAAAATACAAACTGCCCAGATTAACAGAAGAGGAAATAAATTACTTAAATAGAAACAATAAAGAACCACTGGAGTTGGTTAAATAGGAGGATCACTTTGTCAGATCAGCTCTTAAGGAAAATCATTTTGGCAGCATGAGCAGGTTTGGAGAGGGGTTTGGGGTAGGGATCCCAGAAAGGAGGCTGTGGATAGTCTAGTTGAGGTGTGATAAATCCTGATCTAAGGTGAGCTATGTTCAGGGCGAAAAGGATGTGAAGGTGAAAAATCGTGACTGATCAGATATGTTTGGTGAGGAAGAGGGAGGAGTCTTTGATAAAAGCCATGTTTACAAACCTGGAAGACTAGAAAGATGGAGGTGACTTGTTAACATATATTAATTATGCTGTACCAGGTACTGTACTAGAGGCTGGAGATTATAATATAACAAACATAATAAAGATAACATATAAATTCTTTGTCCTTAAGAAGCTTATATTCTAGGAGTAGGAAATTTTACTTTGTGACTTCCTATATATTTTTGCACATTTGTTGGCTAGTTCTGCATCTCCTGCTTAGCCTTTTGCTTTTAGTTTATTCTCCTTTTTCTTTTCTTTTTTTATTAGAAAAGATTTTATTTATGTTGAGTTTTATAAGTTTTCCCCTGTTATTACTCCCCCCTCACAGAAAGCAGTCTGTTGGTCTTTACATTGTTTCTATGATATACATTGAGCTAAGTTGAATGTGATGACAGAGAAACCATATCCTTAAGGAAGAAAAATAAAGTATAAGAGATAGCAAAATTACATAATAAGATAACTTTTTTTTTCATGAATTAAAGGTAATAGTCTCTGGTCTTTGTTCAAACTCCACAATTCTTTCTCTGGATGCAAATGGTATTCACTATCGCAGGTAGGCCTGAATTGTGCCTGATTGTTGCACTGATGGAATGAGCAAGTCCATCAAGGTTGATCCTCACCCCCACGTTCCTGTTAAGATGTATAATGTTCTGGTTCTGCTGATCTCACTCAGCATCAGTTCCTGCAAATCGCTCCAGGCTTCCCTGAATTCCCATCCCTCCTGGTTTCTAATAGAACAATAGTGTTCCATGATATGCATATACTACAGTTTGCTAAGCCATTCCCCAACTGAAGGACATTCACTTAATTTCCAAATCTTTGACACCACAAACACGGCTGCTATGAATATTTTGACCCTTTTTCATCATCTCTTCAGGGTACACACACACACACACACACACACACACACACATCCACACACACATATATATATATATATATATATATATATATATATATATATATATATATATATATATATATGTTATATTCTCTTTCTTGAGTCCCAGATTTCTACCTTTTTATTATTTTGCTTTGTTCGACACCCTAAGATGTAACACAGACTAACCTCTACCCTCTAGTTCCTTCATGGCTTCTGACATTCTGATCTTATTCATGTGTATCCAACTGCTTTGGTCTCATTCATGATATATTGCCCCATATCACTAGTGATTTGTTTTTAACACACACTCTTTTCAGGGATCCTCACAGAGCAAAACAACAAAATAAACACCAGAGATTGAATCATTCATGCAGAACCCTACAAAATAAAATATGTTTCTGAGCACAGCTGAGCATAAGAACTTTTGAAATTGCTTCCATTTAATTCCAAGAATCTTCATACTTGAGAGAGCATACACCCTTTCCCCAGATTTAAATACAAGCAAAGAGTTGATGGGCTCTGTAGTACTTGAAATTCCAACCCATTTCCTCTTTGTCTGCATCATTCTCTGAATCGTGTGTCAAACTACAATAGAAATGGGAGCCACTAATTTGTACATAATGATATCTGAGGGTGCATGTTGACCTCAGTTTAAAATGTACTATTATCTTAAGCCCGTAGGCCACAAAACTATGCATACCCTTTGATACAGCAATACCACTAATGGGTCTGTATACCAAAGAGATCATAAAAAGGGGAAAATATCCACTCATAGAAGACTATTTATAGCAGCTCTTTTCCTAGTGACAAATGTAAATTGAATGGATACCCATCAATTGCGGAATGGCTCAACCAATTGTGGGAAATGAATATGATCGAACACTATTGTTCTATAAGAAATCATGAGGAATGGAACTTCAGAATGGCATGGAAAGACTTACAGGAACTGATGCTGACTAGAGGGAGCAGAACCAGAGTAAAAGCAGCATGGGTTGGTGATCAAATAGGATGGACCTGATCATTTCTTCAGTATAATAATCATGTATGAGACAAGACATCTATAAAAACTTACTTTTAAAAATGCAATGTTATTTACATTCTATTGTATATTTATAACATTGAATTGCATTGTATATAACATTTAATATTTCTTAATAAATATTAAATCTTTCCTAATTGCATTTTAATCTGACTCTGGCTTCACTCAGAAGTGTTTACATGATTCCTTTATAGTCTTCTTTATATGATTCCCAGAATAGTCTCCTTTCTCGAGAAGAATCATTAGTTACTTCCCTAGCTGACTAGTTGAAGAGGAGTTTCTCCCTAAAATCCTAAGCTTCCCCTACCTTGTGGTATATGAAATCTCATCATTCAGTAATTCAGGTCCTTATGAAATATCACTTTTCATGAGGTCTATTATTATAATAGTCTAATTGATTTCAATATCTCCAGTTTCTTCCTTCTCCAATCCATCCTTTACACAATTGCCACTTGAATATTATTTTTTTAAGAAACATTTTATTTATTTTGAGTTTTACAATTTCCCCCCCATTCTTGCTTCCCTCCCCCACCCCCTACAAAAGGCATTCTGTTAGACTTTACATTGTTTCCATGGTATACATTGATTTAAGCTAAATGTGATGAGAGAGAAATCATACACTTGGATATTCTTAAAATAGAGATCTTACAATATCACTCCCTTGCTCAAGAACATTCAGGGGCTCCCACTGTCTCCAGGATAATATTCAATCTTCACAATGTGGCATTTGAAGCTCCTCACAATCCTACTCCAAAAAGTTTTCTCCATTTTTCCATATTTCTCCCTGTCTCACCTTTTATGTTCCAGTCATTCAGTTTCTTTACTGTTCCCTGCACATGAAAATCTTATCTTTTTTAATTTTTGCATTTGCATCTTTGCACAGGCTATTGCCCAAGAATGGAATGTCCTTTACTTGGAATTTCTAGATCCTTCATTATCAAAATGATTCCAAATATATGAGGTCTTTTTTATTTGATTTGATTTTTGTAAGGTAATGGGAGTTAATGACTTGCTCAAGGTCACACAGCCAGGTAATTATATGTCTGAGTTCAGATTTGAGCTCAGGTCCTCCTGACTCCAGAGCCAATGCTCTATCCACTGTGCCACCTAGCTGCCCTAATCCAGTACAATCTTGAAAAAGAAAGCCTTCTGTGATGTATCAGTCTACTGCCTCATAAACATTTACCAAATCTTTGTTGACTTACTTACTCAGTGTTGACTCATACAATTATCAAATCTTTGTTAGACTGGTTGATGAGAAAGAATCTAAGTCCTACAGGGGTAGCCTTTTCCTCATCTCCTTTATAATATGAGACAGTTCTATAATTGAAAAGGTTTTTGTTTTGTTGCTTCTGTTTTATCAAGTCTTCATTTGTCTCTTTGCAACTTCTACCTGGGTTCAGGACAAGTCAAATACTTGTACCTGGGAACATATCTCTTAAAATGCTTGTCTCAAGACATCATAAGTGTTTCATTTAAGCATAGCAGCCCCTTTATCTGATCCTCAAAGAGCCATCCTCCCTCAACTATTCTGATGTCCCCTCTGGATACTGCAGTTTATGAACATTTTCCCAGTCTGATGGCACAATGGAAAGAGCATTGGGTCTGTAATTAATAAATTCAAATCTGATTTCAAATTTGGTCTCAGACATGGACTAGTTATGTGACCCTGGGTATGTCAATTAGCTCTGCTTGCCTCAGTTTCCTCATCTATAAAATGAATGTGAGAAGGAAATGGCAAACCATTCTAGTATCTGCAAAGAAAACCACAAAGAGTTACAAAGAGTTGAATGTAAGAACAACAAAAAATGTGACTTTCAGAAGAAAAGGCATTCCTTCATTTTACAAAGGAGGAAACTGATAATGCAGAGATATATTATCCAAAGTTGTGAGGTGAACTTTATTAGTGTGAAGGTTAAGACTTGAACCCAGGTTTTCCTCTTTTTTAAAATTTCTTTAAATATAATTTTGAAAAGTATTAATCTGCATAAACATATCAACATAAAGTCCTCTTCCCCAATATAAGATTGAATATGAAACTGTAAATTTCTGCTACTTAGGCTGCGAGGTGCATTTTTTAACTTTACACAAATATTAACAAATGCAATTTTATAATTATTTCTGTTCTCTTCTTTTATTCATAAATCTTTCATTGATGATCTTTTTCTTTTTTCTTCATAATCATTACCCACCAATGACCCTTCATAACCAAGTGTAGTCAGACAAAACCACAACATGCCAAATACACGTTTGCCATAAGAATCTATGTCTTATTCTTATACTTCTAGTCCACCACCAGGCAGTGAAGGGCATTGTTCATCACTCTTGCTCTGAAGTTGCTTGAAAATGTTGGTTGAGGGGGTGGCTAGGTGGGGCAGTGGATAGAGCAATGGCCCTGGAGTCAGGAGGACCTGAGTTCAAATCCAGCCTCAGACACTTAATAATGACCTAGCTGTGTGGCCTTGGGCAAGCCATGCAACCCCATTGCCTTGCAAAAACCTAAAAAAAAGAAAACGAAAAGAAAATGTTGGTCGAGTCCAACAATATCTAAATAAATTGCAGTTACTCCCTATTGCCTCCAGGATGAAATAGAAAATAGATATTTGGCATTCAAAGACTTTCATAGCCTCCCTGAACCCCCATATTTTCAGTTGTCTTATGCCTCATACCACCCAGGTACTCTTCAAACTATTAACATTGACTTTTTTTGCTTTTCCACCCAACACTGAACATTTTCAAATCGCCACCATGCCTGGAATTCTCACCTTTTTCAACTCTACTTACTGGTTTCCCTAGCTTTTTTCAAGTCCAAAAGTGGGCCTTGAGTTAATTAAACACTTTTGGTAGGAACCCATTCCCAATCCACCTTAATTTTAATACCGCACCTTTTCTCTATTGATTATTTTCTATTAATTCCCATTCATAATATGTTCATATATAATTGTTTTCTTGTTTTCTCTTTCATTATATTGTGACTGGATAGGGACTGTCTTTTTCCTTGCTTCCCATCTCCCCTCACCTTCCAGTTTAGCTCCTAGTAGGGATTTCAAAAATATTTATTGATAAACTTAGCACCCCGTCTACATTATGTGCTTAAAAATGTTTCTTGACTGACTGATTTTTAAGGTAGCTTTCTTTTATAATTTACTTAGTTATGAGCACTATGCAAATATTTTCCTGATTCTATATTCTTTACTCTGCAGCAGTCCATTCAGATCTGTTTAGATGTCTCTAAATTTGTAATTTGCATAAATTCTTCTGCTGGAAAAATATTTGATTATTTTCAGATAGTATCTATTCACCTATTTCCCAAGCGATAATTGTCCCCTTAATTTTTAGTTCTTTGCTATAGCAAGAAGAGGTATTGTTTATCTATGACTCTCTCTTTTTCTATCTCTATTTCTCCAATCTTTGTCCAATTTGTCTCTTTCTATATCTATCACTAATCTCTATTATCTCTAGCTAGCTACCTATCTCTTTATCTATATAAACATCCTTTCCATCTGTCTTCAACACCTTTGGGACAGATACACACAGATTAAGGATTTCGGGCATAGGGGTGACTAGGTGGTGCAGTGGATAGAGTACCGGCCCTGGAGGACCTGAGTTCAAATCCAACCTCAGACACTTAATAATTACCTATCTGTGTGACCTTGGGCTAGTCACTTAACCTCATTGCCTTACAAAAACATAAAAACAAAGAACTTTGGGGATAGCTCCAAATTGCTTTACAAAATGAATGAACCAATTCCCAGCACCACTAATAGCATGGAAGTTGATTGTTGGATTAGTTGAACCATATCTAAATAAATTCCAATTACTTTCTATTAGTCTATGTCACCCCATAGTCCTTTCAACCATGACAATTTTCTTTTTGTAGCTTTTGTTCATCTGACAAGGCTATAAGAGAACCTCAAAGTTGTTTTGATTCACATTCTTTCTGTTATTTTTTGCTTTGGACTTTTTTATACAGATGATCATGAATAGTTTCCAAATCTTTCCTTTGAAATCTACCTATTAGGGGCGGCTAGGTGGCATAGTGGATAAAGCACAAAGCACTGGCCTTGGAGTCAGGAGTACCTGGGTTCAAATCCGGTCTCAGACACTTAATAATTACTTAGCTGTGTGGCCTTGGGCAAGCCACTTAACCCTGTTTGCCTTGTAAAAACCTAAAAAAAAACAAAAAACAAAACAAAGAAATCTACCTATTTACATTTTGACCATGTACCTATGAGGAAATCTCTTGTTTTTATTTCATGTTGTTCTTTCCACTCTTCCATGCTGGCTCTTAATCAAATAATCTATAGACTAAATGGGATTTCATAAGTACACTGCTAACACTTCAACTGATTGAGAAAAGGCAAAGTGAAAATTCAAATAGAGGCATTGGAGTCTCATGTGAATAAAGATGTTGAAACATGATATGTTATTTTATAAACTTGATTTTCCTCGACATGAAAGCCAATCCCTTTGTGTCACATTATCGATTGACTACAAATGGAACGTAGGATGATAAAATAAGAAACTGTGGTTTCAGACTGAGTATGGCTAACTGAATGGAAGACTATTACTGCCCACATGAATTACTGCATTAAACTCATTTGTCTCCATGCATTGTTTCTCTGCTACTCTCTTGCAAAAAGATGTCAGATTTTTCCTGTCAAAAAGTAAGGATCTGTATATGTTATTCTCCAGTTGAAGAAACTTCAGTAGCACCCAATTGCCTCTAAGTTAAAATGTACATACTTGTATTCAGCATCACAGTCGAGTGTAGAGGAGTTAAAAATTCAATGGGAATTCTCCGAATAGGATCCTTATTGTGCCTTAGATTTCTGTGCTGTATAGGACAGTGTGGGAGCTGGTGGGATTGATTGGACTTTCCCCTGAGGACCTTAAAGTTTAACATTACATAGGAAAACACAAACTTAGAGGGAACTATGAGAGGGTAGGATATGAAACAATGAGGTTCTAAATGCAATAAAAACTAATTGGCTTTGCAAAGAGAAGAATTGACATTATCATTTAGCAGTTGTGTGACATTGAACAAGTCATTTAACTTCTCTGAAACTTGTCCCCTCATTTGGAAAAATTATGGTAGATTAGATATATTAATCCTTTGTTTTGTAAAGCATGAAGTATTGGGTAAATAGTGATTTCATGGAATGTTTATCACATTTGAAGATAACACAAATCTGGGAATTATAAGTAATGCATTGACAAAAAGAATGTTGGACCAAGGTTAATATCAATTTTTAATCCACCATTTTTTTAGCTTCCAAAACTTCCAACTTTATCATTTTTAGTTGGCATTCTTTCTGAGATGTGTCCCATCTTGTAATTTTTATACTAAATTGGTATTATGAGTATGCACAGACAATTGATCTGGGAAGGATTAGTAGCTTTCTTGTGGTTTGAGTCATGATTAGTATACATGTATGATTATATGTGTATGTGTGTGTAAGAGTGAGACAGAGAGATGGAGACAGAAGGACAGTTAGACAGACTCATAAAGATCAAGACAGAGGGAAAGAGAGTTGGAGGAACAAGGAAGCAGAGGGAAAAGTACAAGAAAAGAATAATGGGGGGAACGGGAGGGAGTGTTAACTCAACTTCTGAATCCAACCCACAAAACTTCCATGTAGTCTTCAAGCATTTGGCTCTTTTTCTTTTTTAAATTGCAGTCTCCTGTTCCTTACATTTATTTTCCATCTTCCCCTAGGTCTGCCTCGGCTTTAAAGATAGCAAATTAGAATTAAATAACACATGTAATTAATATAATTTATATTTAGAAACTATATTTTAAAAATGAACATGGAAAAGTATCATTGAATTGTCTGGGTCTGCTAGGTGACAAAATGGATAGAACAATAGACTGGAATCAGGAAGATCTGTGTCAAATCCAGGCTCAGTTACTAGCTATGTAAGCTGCCTCAGTTTCCTCATCTATAAGAATGTCCTGGAAAAGGAAATGGCAAACCACTCCAGTATCTGTGCCAAGAAAACTCCCCAAAGGGGTCACAAAAGAGTTGCATATGACTGAAAAATGATTGAACTACAAATTATTGTTCATAGAATTCTTTTATTAGTATGTTAAGTTGTAATTGCTTTCAAGGTCATTTCTTCCAAATGACCATCAAGAGCACTTTAGTGAGAGGTGACCAAATAACCCATGAAATTGTTTTTTATTGCTTTTGGATGGATGATAAAGCCAACTTGGCTGAGCCCTTTATTTGCCTCTCCATGAAGACCTTGCTAACTGCACTTTCCCTTTATCTTCTGGTTTCAGTTAGAGTAAGAATGTCAATATTGATATAAATTATTTCCTTTCTTAGTAGGTCCATGTGTTGGTCACTGGAAAAAGATTTTGCATCTAGATTACCAACAGTTAAGCATGCCGATCTGCTTACTTTGCACCTACTTTGCTATGGTTACTGAAAAAAAACACAGAGCTGAGAGACAATTTTTATTTATTCCATGGGTTGGAATATGTATTTGAAAATGCAGAAAAATAAATATACAAATGGAGGGAGATTTGGTGCGTGACATTTTGTTTGCAGATGATTGCACTTCAGGCTCTGAGATGGATCAGTTCTCTTCTATCTCTATTCATATGGGTTTTAACAATTAATGCCAAGAAAAAAGTGAATCATTAAAACTCTACTGTTGAGAGAGTCATTCCAATGGGTTGGCCACATTGTTGAAATGCAAAATATATGGTTGCCTAAAAGATTATTCTATAAGAACCAATTTGATGCAGGTACATGATAGTCAGAAGAAGAAATACAAGGACATTCTTAAAGTCTCTCTGAAGAATTTTGGAATCAATCATTGAGATATGAGTGACATTGGCATAGTAACTCCTAGTATGCATGTCAACCTCAGTAAAGGTACTGGGCTTTATAAGCAAAGCAGAATTTCACTAGCTCAAAAGAAATGTGAGATGCACATATTTAGAGTTATCTCTACTCCAACTTTTCACAGGGACTATTTGTGCCCAACCTGTGTTGGAGCTTCCTAGATCATATTGGTGGGATCAACCATAGTTAGACACTCCCTATATTTTTTCCAACTTAATAAAGTTATTTTTGCACTCTTTGAGAATTCAGGGCAACCACTAATCACTGCTGTACATACACATGTGCACTTATATATATAACAGATACAATAAAATGCCCATATTTGCAAATATGCCTATACACACCTATATATGCACACATTCACACACAAATGCATATCTATATACACAATACCTAGTAAATTTTCATAGAAACAAAGAAATGTCTGTACTTATAATGCACATATAAGATACATATGTGCATATATAAATACAGTTATATAAATGTATGCTTATATGTTTATTCTAGCATAATAAAAGTTGTCTGAGTCTCTGCTGTTTTGAAATAGCCTTTGAGAACCCAGGGTTATTTTTATTACAATGGGATAGGATGTGACTTTATGGAAGAAGCAACTTTATCCCCTCACCAAAAATGCTAATAAACATGGATGAAAAGATCATTACAAACTCACTATAGGGGAAAATTTTAATGTGTGTCTATAATCTTGGTTTTTAATATTTTGATAACATTATTTCCATGTAATTACTTTTCTTTTTTAGTCTGCCAGTTTTATTTTTGTTATTTAAAACATGATTCAAGGATGGGGGAGACCACAGACTTCACCAGACTACTTAAGGAGTGAATGACACAATAACCTTTTATAGAGGAACATGAGGGGAGGCTAGGTGGCACAGTAGATGGAGCACCCTCCCTAGAGTCAGGAATACCTGAGTTCAAATCTGACCTCAGACACTTAATAATTAATGAGCTGCATGGCCTTAGGCAAGCCATTTAACCCCATTGCCTTGCAAAAAAAAAAAAAAAACCTATACAGGAACATAAAAAGGAGAATGGAAAGAAATGAATTGATGAATAATATTAAATTAATATCTTCTATGTTATTTTTTTAGTATTGTCAATACATATGCAGTTAGGTGGCACAGTGGGTAGAGCACTGACCTTGGAGTCAGGAAGACCAGAGTTCAAATCCCACCTCAGACACTTGATACTAGCTATGTGATCTTAGATTAGTCACTTAACTCTGATTGTCTTACATCCAGGGTCATCACCAGTTATCCTGATTCATATCTACCATTGGACCCAGATGACTCTGAAAGAGAAAGTGGATCTGATGATTTAGCACAAGATCTTTTTTTTAGGTTTTTGCAAGGCAAACAGTGTTAAGTGGCTTGCCCAAGGCCACACAGCTAGGTAATCATTAAGTGTCTGAGGTCGGATTTGAACTCAGGTATTCCTGACTCCAGGGCCAGTGCTCTATCCACTGCTCCACCTAGCCACCCCTGCACAGCATCTCTTCATGAAAATTCACTTTATGTGATTTTCATGACATCATCTCCCTGTTGTCATGGTCATCTTTGGGAATAAAGAGTAAACGTCATCAACATCATTATCATATCGGCAGAGACCATTATGACATTCCTGGGGTTCAAATGAGAGTTGGATAGCTGAACTAAAAAGTTCTTGGGATTAAAAACAACTGCTAAGACAGGTTCAATAATCATGAATGATCTAGATAGGTGAAAGAATCAAGGAGTGAAGTATCAGAGAATTATTTTAGCAAGGAAGCATAACATACCTAAGAAACATTAAATGGGGTTGTCCATATCTAATACAGAGCATCAGAGTATATTGCCTAAGATGTCCAATATACAACAATACAATAGTGACCCATTGCAAGTAAAATTCCAGGATCAGGAGTACTAGTTGTGGGGAGCCTAGTCAAACAACCCTTTCGCAAAGGTCAAAGTGCAGCAATTGTATTACAGTGATTGGAAGCATTGGTGGCAGTCCCCAGTTTTAGATCTGCTTGTGTATGGGATAGAGGTGTGGGTACACAAGGCAAAACAGGGAGCTGAGGTGCAAGTTAAGCAATCCTTGGCAGCAATGAGTGGGTTAAGAGGACAGAGAGATAGATCTATGATCCAATATTAGGAAGCCTTGAAGGATCAAAAGTAGGCCAAAGTGTTGTTGTATTTTGTTTAACTAGACATCTCCTACAAAGGACGGCTTCCTGAGAGTAGTGATGCATTACTAGGACATGAAAGAGATGCAAACAGAAAAGAACATCAATAGAACATCAAAATTCACAGGAGAAAGCAGCGACAAAAAAGCATGCAGAAACGAACTTGGCAATTATCTTGTTAACATGAAATTTGCTAGACTCTTCTTTGGAAAACAAATGACATAAAAGCAGACAGTTTCATATGAAGTCTTATTGTCGTTTCCTTTTTTTTGTTTAGATGGTCGTATCTGTCAATGATGGTTATGTTTGTAATGAAAAAGGGAAAGCTTAAACCCAAATAACCACAAGAAAGAAGGAACAGAAAATGAATGTAGATGGTGACAAGATCCTTCAAACCAACATATTCTGTGATAAATCCGCCAAATCAGCATATTCTGTGATAAAATGCCAAAGTAGGAATAGTACAGGATGGCAAAGAGGATTTTGTAAAATACAGTTCCGTTTTAGGAAGCGAAGGGGGCCAACAACATGTTGACTAATAAGAAACCTCAATCTGAAGAAAGATATGAATGCATTAAGAGGAGAGAAGAGAGGTATTATGAGCACCCAATGACTCTGCACCAAAGTAAATCAATTGACCCTGTTGCCGGACAAGAAGTGACTAGCTGCAGATGTGGTAATCATCGCAGAATCATGAAGCATGCATTAGTTAGAGCCAAGGTCAAAATCAAGGATAATTTGAAAGTAAGGCTAATAATCTAAAAGATTACTGTAGCCATCATGTTGAAAGTGAAGCCACTGGTTTTTCCTTTGCATTTTTATCAATTCACATGGTATACTTCCAATTGCAATGGATTGAGATCAAGCACTGTTTGTTTATTTCTTCTTTGTATATGGTACCAAGATTGATGGGATGCACATAGCAGGAAATCAATAATTTCTTGACAAAGCTAACTGTAGAGTCATGGAGGCCTGGGTTCATGTCCAACTCCTGACGCAAGAGTTCTTTCATTAGGAACATGCTACTTCACCTGTCCACTGGGGAATTGATAAATTGACGCTATGGACAGCGCACTGTCTTTTGGAGTCCATAAGACGTACCTTCCTGAGCTCAAATCTAGTCTCGGATAATTTCCAGCTGATTGACCCTGAGCAAGTCACTTAACTCTCTTTACCTCAATTTCCTCATTTGTAAAATGAGCTAAAGAAGAAATTGTCATGTCACAGTAATAAGTTTGCCAACTCCCCAACCCGGAAAAAATGAGGCCATGGAGAGTCAGATACAATGACTAACATATTTATGTTTCTAGGTAATTCTGTAAGACTCTAAATAATGATCTGCACTCTAGAAAATATGACTTAGAGTTCCTCCTCAAATACTTACTAGCTAGCTGTGGAACCCTAAGCAAGTCAGTTAATCTCTGTCTGCCTGTTTTCTCATCAGTATAAGAGGAATGATACTAATAACAATCACCTTTCAGAACCGCTTTGAGAATTAAAGAAGAAAATATTTGTGAAATGATTTGCAAGTCTTAAGATATTTAAAAACCTTAATATTTTTGTCTAAATTATTATTTTAAATTTATATAAATAATTTTAAATTAAATTTATATTTAAATTAAAATAATTAAATTTAATTTAACTTATTTATATTGAGATATTAAAATCTCAAATATTTTTACAGACAGACTACCGATCTGATTTCTATTAATGTCTTAATAGGTCTGAGTCTCTTGACATCCCCCAAAAAAGAAAGAAAGAAAAGGAAAGGAAAAATATCTCATTGGTTTGGACTGAGACTGAATTTACTTAATAATCTATTAAGAGTAGCAAATAAAAAATGAAAAAAGATAGAAATCCTGATCTTTATATTATTCATTTCCTACAAAATGATCCCCAACATAGAATAATCTCCACAATGGAAAACCCAAAGAACTTCAGTCAATGACTATTATGAGGGTTTCTTTTGCCGCTGCTTCTCTCTTCCAAGCTGAAAGATATGGAAATGCCATATAGCAAACTCACTTGTAAAGCTCAGAAGAATCAGGTGGCAAAAGATCACAAGCAACATGACTTCATTGCTTCGTAAAATAGCCAAAACAGAGGACACAGCAAATTTCCAAAGTGGGTCATGTGAGACTGAACCAGGCAACAGGAAGAAAAAAAAATATGAAAAGGAAATGGAAAAAATGTTTAGGTATTTTTGCAACTATCAGCTTCCATCATTTATGAATTAACTGAATCCAAGAGGTCCTTTTAATTATACACATCATGAACAGGGACAATAAGATTTGTTCTCTCCTGGACAGGGAGGTGGATATGGTCTCTGACCCAATTGGATTAGCTGACCAAAGTCCCAAATTCTTTCCATGCTCCAGTTGTATAATGAATCCTGTAACTAAATGAATGAACAAATTGCTCACCTTCCTTGATTCCTAATGGCCCTGGGTGTGGCCGGCTTCTCCTTTAGTTACTCCTTCATGGAAAAAGCACCTACTGGGCCTGAGAAGTCTGGAGGACAAAATATAAGAGTTGGTTAAAAAACAAAAACGTGAGCGTTTAGTCAATGCTGCCATCTGTTCTTAGCACAATAATTTGGGATTTCCTCTATTTTTCTACCCTAATGCATTATTTTTGCAATGCTAAATTAATATTCTCCAAATGGGGGCAGGTAAATGGCAGAGGGGATAGAGTGCAAGGTTTGGAATCAGAAATACTTAAATTCATATCTGACCTTAGACACTTAATAGTTATGTGACCCTGGGCAAGTCACAATGCTATTTGTCTTGGTTTTCTCATCTGCAAAATTAAGTGGAGAAGGAAATGACAAACCATTCTAGTATCTTTGCCAAGAAAGCACCAAATGGGATCATGACTGAAATGACAAAACATAACAACAATAACAACCACAAGTTTTACCACAAATCTCTTACTCAAGAAACTCCTGGTGAGTCTTAAAACAAAATGAAAAAACAGATCCTACAAAGGGACAGCTGGGGGTGGTGAATGTTGGAGGGGATATGAGAAAATTGGAACACTAATGCATCGTTGATGGAGTTATGAAGTGATCCAACCATTCTGCAAACCAATTTGAAATTATACCCAAAGAGTTATAAAACTTTGCATAGCCTCTGATTCAGTAATATCACTATTAGGTCAATATTTCAAAGAGATCAGAAAAAGAGTCAAAGGATCCACATGTAAATTTATTTATAGCAGTTTTTTTGTGGTGGCAAAGAGTTGAAAACTGAGGAATTTCTAAACAAGTTGTAGTATATGACTGTAATGGAATACCATTGCTCTATAAGAAACTGAGCAGACAGATTTCAGAAAATCCTGAAAGACTTAGATGAACTGATGGTTAGTGAACTGAAAAGAACCAGGAGAACATTGTATAGAGTAATAGTGTCATTGTAAGGTAAGTTAATAAGATAGATTTAGTTTTTGTCAGCAATACAATGATCAACACAATTCCAAAGGACATAATGATGGAAAATGCTAATCACATCCAGGGAATGACCACAGATAAAACTGATCTATTTTTGTATACTATGGGGTTTTTTTAACTTTCTTGTAACTTTCTCCCTTTTTTCTTATTCTTATTTGTCAACATGACAAAGGTAGAAATATTTAACATGATTTTACATGTTTCCTGTAAACAAAGATTTACATGAAAAACCTTTAACACATTACTTGCTTTCTTGGTGAGGACAAAGGGAAAGGGAAGTAGGGAGAAAAATTTAGAACTCAAGATCTTACAAAAATGAATACTGAATATTATCTTTGTGTTTAATTGGAAATGAATGAAAAAACCTATTGAGCGCAAAACCAAAGTAAAAGCAACAAAATACAGTCTCTGCCTTGAAGAGCTCACAATCTTATGAGGAAGGCAACAGTCAAAGAACTAGGGATAAAAAGGATAAAAATGAATTAGTCTACTACAATCAGGAAAGACTTCTTTTAGCAGGTTCCACTTGAGATATGATGATGATGATGTTTGTTGTTCATTCTCAAAGAAGATCATCATGCCAGGGAGGTGAAGCCATGACAAGTACATGAATTGGATTTGATTGAGGGGATGCTGCGCTTGAGAATCATCTGGGTCCAGCGACCATATATGAGTCAGGATAACTGGAGATGGCTCTGGATTCGAGGCAATCAAGTGGAGATGACTTGCCCAAGGTCACACAACTATTAAGTAGCAAGTGTCTGAGACTGGACTGACTCCAAGATCAGTGCTCTGTCCACTGTACCATCTAGCTACCTGAGCTACCTGAGACATGAAGGAAGCCAAGGAAACCACTAGGTGGAGATAAGGAGGGAGAGACAGCATTTCCAGCCTATAGGACTGGCAGAGAAATCAATAAATCAATCCATCATTTTTAGAGTTTGCCAATTTCTGGGGTATATATACTCAATGAAAATTTCCTTTCCCTCCTCTCCCCTCCTGGTCCCTCTCCCTTTCCCTTCCCAAATGCTGGCAGCTTCCTTTACATTGTCTGCCACTCTTCACTTTCAAGAAGACAAAGGTGGGGGCCGGTAATTGGAGAAGCAGTGAGCCATGAGGCCTTCCGCCTGCAGGGCCACTGTGGCTTCTCTGTGCCAGGACCGGGCTGGAAGGTTGTGCAACACCTTGAGTAAACACTTCCTCATGTAGGGGCAGGAGCAGGCAGAGTCGGAGCTTCTCTTCCCTCTCAGGCTGGAGACCCATGGGAGCAGCCCCAGCTGGGCCCTGGGGAGCTGAGCTGAGCTGAGCTAAGCCAAGCCAAGCCAAGCCAAGCCAAGCGGAGCCAAACCAAGCAGGTTGGACTGGGCAGCCCAGCAGCATGCGCCTCGGGCTACTACTGGCCACAGTCGGGATCCTTGCTCAAGTGCCAGGTAAGTTCATTGCTAGGTTCTGGAACCCTTGGGAGTAGCTGACCAGCATTTTTCTCCTCCCAGAACCTTTTCTTCCTATCCTTAGGATCTCTATCAAGAGCTCTAGAAAGCTTTAGAGGCTGTCTAGTCCTTCATTTTGCAAAAGAGAAAACTGAGGCACAGAGAGGACAAGCAACTACTTCAAAGTCAGATGGGCAGTCTGTGTTTGAGGTAGAATTTGAATCTATTGCCCTATTCACTACATCATACTACCTTGGTGTTCAAAGTATCTGCTTTTTAAAAGACACTGATTCTGGCTATCATGAATCACAATATCATCCAAACTGAAAGGACCGCTTAGTTAGGAGTCAAAAGAATCCTTTCTAAAATTCATGCAACAAATGATCACCAGGACCACCCTGTCATCTATCAAAATGGGCGATGCCACTGCCACTGAGGGGTCAACCTGAGTGGTTAAGTCACAAGACTGGAGGGGGAAGGGATCTCCCAGTTGATCTAGCCCCAGCCATACCCGACCTGAGAATCCCCTCTAACACTCTCAGGAACTGAACCCATTGCCAGATCTGAAGACCTCCAGGGAGCAGGGAGTGAGGACTTTCTAAGATTAGGTCTTAGAGGTTTAATCAGAGCATCTCAGCTTAATTGAAGACCCTCAGTGGCAGAACATGTATGTGTTCAGGGATCTTTACTACAATGCCCTAGGCCATTGGTGATCCATTCAATCTTTTACTGAAGACCTGCAATGAGGATATGTTCCAAACTACTTCATCTCTTCAGCGGCATGTGAGCGTTCAGGACAGATCTATCCCTGTAATGCTTGGGTTGGACATCTCACAGACCTGGAAGATACCTGTGAGGACAATAGATGGTGTGTTGTTTTACAGGGCTGACCGAATTATAATTTAGGGGAATAGAGCAGTACACTTTAGACCAGTGAGATCTGGATGCATCTCTGGCCACTGGTAATTGCTAGCTCTTTGAAGATGGGTAAGTCACTTAGCCTCTGTTTCCTCAATTGTAGAAAGCAGACATAAATTCCTTATAATCCATCACCTACAAAAACAGCCCTGTTTCATCATTATTGATATATAACTACACTTCTTAGAAATCACAGGCAAAAACGGGGGGCTAAGAATATTTAAAGAAAAGGAAGCAGTGCATTTGTTGGAAAAGTAAATGTTCCTTATATTTGGGATCATAGGTTTCAAGCTGGAAGAACCTCAAGTAATTGAGATGACAGCTCCCTCCAAAATTTCAAAGTTCAAATATTATTTTGCTACTCACTATGTGTCCTTAAAGTAAATATTTCACTTAGTCCATTTCTTCTTCTGAAATGCAGTGAATTACTGGACAACCTTCAATGTTCCTCTAGATTCTGGGAGTGATCAGGTTAAAATATTTCACATTTATAAAATGTTGAGGCAACATTTTATTATTGAGACATTTTTATTATTTTTTCTTTTATTAATACGAATGTTTTACTAAAATGAAATGGATAATTGATCTGCCTCAAATTTGAAAAATTTAAGATATAGCAGAGCAGTGTTCTGCTCACCTATGTGTGTATCATCATCCTCTGTTTATCTATTGACGGATAGGGATTGTAGCTGAGATTTCATATGGGTAGGAAATTCCCAAAGGCAGAAAATGCATCCACCAGTATAGGTGGTATCTTCTGCTGTACTTTTTGTCCTTGGGAGTCGCCCTGGGGATCCTGATAGATCTTAACATCAACACTGACTTCCTTTCTACTATCCTATTCTCTTTCTCTTGGAATGGCTATCTCAGTGAAAGACCATCTAGTAACTATCTCATTGATCGAAGACCATCTAGTCAAAAACACTTGTATCCCAGATCTCTCATGGCCCATGCTGGCTAGGTGATGAGATCAATGCACTTCACTGAGTGCCCCAGCAACTCCCTAAGACCAAAATTTAGAGTTTAAGCTTTACCTTCCCCAGAAAAAAATGGTGGCCATGTCAGAAATTTCCTTCACCTGCTAAGGCATTGAATTTACCAGAATGGTGACCCATCACTCCTCAAAAAAATCCAGGCCCCATTGATTCCCAAAGCCACTCATTCCACCTTCAGATAGCTCTCATTATTAGGGCTTGTCCCCCTCTGATTTCAAGTCCAGATCTCTTTACAATTTATATCTTTGCCCCTAAAATCTACATTTCTAGATGGTTTTCCAAATGCCTTTCTCACAGTTCCGTGAGGCAGATGGGGATGAACCTATATGTCCAGTTTAAAGATGTAGAAACTGAGGCTCAGAGACTTTATAAGATTTTCCCATAGTTTCACAGATCATAACTAACAGTCCCAGCTTTTTGAATTTGAGCTTCTGGCTAAAGTTGATTATATTCCCTTGATAGAGCCTTTGGCAATAGTGGCATTCCATTGGCTTCCCGATCTATTCCCACATTTATCCCAATTTTAGGCCTTTTCCCCCTCACAGAACAGAGGTAATTCTCCTTGTTCCAACTTTAAAACATCAAAATGAGAAAACTTGTGAATGCTCAAATGAGAGTCTATGGGGTGTAGGGGTTGCTGAGATGAGAAGCAATGACATTTGGCCTCCAGTCTCTGAGTCACTTGCCTGTTTACTACCTGAAGGACCTGGGGTGGGTCACTTAAGCTTGCAGGACTGCTGTTGTTGCTCAGTTTTTCAGTCATGTCCAACTTTTTCATGAATCTTCTGGAAAAAGATATTAGAATGCTTTTTTTATTTCCTTCTCCAGTGTGTCCCCATTTTACAGATGAAAGAAATAGGAAAAAGTTCATACAGCTATTAAAAGTCAAAAATCAGATTTGAATTCAGATAGTCCTGAATATATCCACTGTAGCAACTCACTAGCCTTCAATGTTCCTAGTTAACTCTCTAAAGTCATACCATACATGTTGCCGATCTGCACCAGTGAGAGCAATTTCTGTACTGAGCATCCCCTATCCCAATTCAATGATAGGCCTAGCCCCTACTCACTAAAAAAAGGTAAATAAAAGGATCTATGGAAGTTTTATGCACATTGGGCAAATTTATTCTGAATCCATTTTCTCCTCCCATATACTTTGAATAGGGAAAAATCAGTCCAGATGTTTGGAAAGTACTTTGCATTCCTCAGAGAGATGGAAGGGCCGTTGGGATTTCATTATAGGAAAAGATACAAACAAACATTCACGATGCTGAGAGAGAGAGAGAGAGAGAGAGAGAGAGAGAGAGAACAGTAGAGACACAGAGACAGAGTCACAGAGAGACAGGGAGGGAATGATAAAATATAGAGAAACAGAGAGATAGATGAAGACAAATAGAGATGATGAAGAGAAGCAGAGAGAAAAAGAAGTTGAGAGATTACAGAGATAGAGGGCCAAGTGAAGATGGAGAAGGAAAGACTGAAGGGAAGAGAGAGAAGGAAAGGGCCGAAGGAGAGAGTAAAAGAAGGATAAATGACAAGGACGAAAGGGGAAAAAGGAGTTGGAGAGAAGAGAGACGTTAGAAATGGGTGGAAGAAACGAGGAAGACATAGTGAGAGATGGAATGAAAGACAAATGTATTCACTATATCCTAGAATGATGGATCCACCAATGCCAAATCAACAATCATTTGATAGCCATTAGAATGAAGATTATCAGGACAGCTAGGTGGCACAGTGGATAGAGCACCAGCCCTGGAGTCAGGAGGAGGACCTGAGTTCAAATCTGACCTCAGACACTTAATAATGACCTAGATATGTGGCCTTGGCCAAGCCACTTAACCCTATTGTCTTGCAAAAACTAAAAACTAAAAAAGAAAGAATGAAGATTATTTGTCTTTAAATCCCTAATGCTTAGGACAGAGCCTAACATATAGTAGGTGCTTAAAAAATGTTTATTTCTGATCCTGTATTTTTCATCCCAATCAATCAATAACTTCTCTATTTCTCTCGAGTAAAATTATTCTCATGTCAACAAGGTTGAAAAAATTGATGTTCCCTGATATGAAATTCTTGCAATGTCTCTGCTTTCATGTTATATAATGACTCAATGTCTCACAGAGTTTCCTGAGGCTCAAAAAGATGAAGTCATTTTTCCCTGGTTCCATAGCTAATAAGTGTGAGAAGCAGAATCTGATCTCAGGTCTTTTTGGTGCCTAGTCCAACTTTCTGTCCATAATGTATTTTTGATGTCTAGTTAGAAACCTCCAGGAGACCTAGTGGAGAACATCAGTCTTAGGAAGACCTGAGTAAAAATCCTGCCTCAGATACTTCCTAGTTGTGTGACTCTATCCTAGTCTCTTAGTCTCTCAGCCTCAGTTTCCCTATCTGTAAAATGGGGAACATATTAGTACTTACCATACAGGATTTTTGTGAGAATCAAATGAACTAATTTATGACTTCTAACTTTCTGTCTTTTGATTTTTCCCTCTCATACTGTCTCTGTTTCTCTTTCAAATGCTATATAATAAAGTGTTTTATATATATATATATATATATAAGTGATTATATAATTATTTATTATCATTTTACTATTTCTTCCAATCAAATGGACAAGTATACAAAACAAAGATGACTCCCAATAATAAAACATTTTCAGTTTATAAAGCATAATATGATGCTCTGAGTTGAGGAGGGCAGTGTGGGTATGTTCTCCATTTTTTTTTGTTTTTGCAAGGCAATGGCAGTAAGTGACTTGCCCAAGGTCACACAACTAGGTAATTTAAAAAAAATGAAGGTCAGATTTGAGCTCAGATCCTTCTGACTCCAGGGCCAGTGCTCTATCCATTGGGCTACCTAGCTGTTCCATTTTCCCCAATTTTTTTTCAAGGAAGAATCAGAGACTCTAAGAGATATAACAATTTGCTCCAGATCACAGTTCCAGAAAGTGGTTACTATGGAAGCCTCAGGTATCCAATCATCCTGAACTTCCAGCAGAGAAGAAAAAAAAATTCATTTGCAAAATAAATAAATGGTTTGCTTCACTTGTTTCTTCCCAAAGCAATACTAGAAATCCCTGAGTTACTTCCAAAGATATCAAGTTGAAAGAGCAATTGAATGATGCAGAGGACATAAACCATCAAACAGTCCATCTTAGAACTGGAGAGACAAAATGGAAAAGGCATCTGTTGCCTTTGAGGAGAATATAGTCTAATGGGCAAGACAACAAGCAAAGAAGGATATGAAAACTAATGTGTCCAGGAGAAACGAGGAATGATCAATGGAGAAGAGGTCCTAGAATTAATAATGGCTAGGGAATGAAGATGGTAGGGTTTTAAATGGGATTTGAATGAAGTCATGGAGGCAGGTTGTACACATGATGAATGAGAACATTCCAGGCAGGAAAGATGCCTGAAGTTGGTAGATGGAGTTGGTAGATGGAGAACAGCCAAGAAGGCAGTGCCCCTTGAAGTGCATGTTCAAGAATAAAAAGATAAGCACAAATGTAATGTGAAGGTTTGTAAATAGCTTGGAAAACCAAAGAGAGGATTTTGTGCTTAATACTGACAGTGAAAAGAAATCTCTAGAGTTTATTGTGATTATTTTTGCTCTTTAGAAAAATCACTTTAATCATTTAATAGAAGAGAGACGGGAGGCAGGAGAGACTTGAGTCAGGCAGACCAACTTTTGTTAGCTCAAGTATAAGGACATGAAGACGTTCACTAGCATGGTGATTGGATATAATAAGAGGAGGGGATGTAAAAACAAAACAGAGGAGTCCATGCCCTTGATGAGTTTACATTCTCTTAAGAAGAAGGATTATTTTTATCTTCTCTAGCTCCTCAGTTGAGGAATTTGGACACATGTCAAATGGAGCACATTAATTTTGAACTGAGACATGGGGTCTTAGAATCATTGATCCTAGTTTCAGAACAGAAAGATAATTCAGTGTCATCTGATCTAACGCCTTATTTCACAAATGAGAACACTGAGGCACAGTGTGTCGAAGTGATTACCCCTAGCTCATTCAATGAGTAAGGATGAGTTCTGGATTTAAGCTCAGGTCATCTGACTCCAAGTTGTAGGTTATTTGTGTCTGAATAATCCTGCTTCTCATGTGCAAACATGAGTAATTTTATCCACAAAACCTCTTTCTGGGGAATTAAATCTAGAAATGGCTTCACTAGAAATAAACTCGAAACATTTTCTAAAACAGTGGAATGTCAAAAAAGGTAACTCAGCATCATCAATAGAAGACTGGTCTTGGGGACAGAAAACCCCAGACTCAAATCTTTCCACTGACATCAATAATCTGTGCATGTTTCCTAATCTCCCAGAGAAACTCTTCAGACTAGAAACTAACCTGGATAAATGAAGAGAATCCCCACACAGGAAGGTCCCCATAATGATGAAATCATGGGTTAGTATTATTAAGTAAAGCTCACCAACTAAATATTTCACCCACCTGGTTGGTCTCTGCCTTGCTTTCTCCAATGTATACCCAACAAATATGAGTTCTGTGGGAAATTCTGGAGGGTGAGAAAGCAAGAATTAAAATGAATTAGGGGACAAGTATTATGTTACACACTGGATTTGTATAATCCCAGGATGGCAGTTACTTGTGTTTGTTCTGCCTGCTTCAAAATAATTAACTTCAATTTATTCAGCTGGGAAGAAGCTAAACTGTCATCTAGCATAAGGAGGCAGGAGCAAAACAATATTTAAGGGTGTGGGGAGGAGAACCAATGGAAATCGACACCAATTGTCTGCAATCCAAAGTCCTTTCCTGAGATCCAAAAAGTTGAATGTCTTTGAAGAGGAAATTCAATCTGGTTTGTTTGCAAAAAATGTGGTTTAATAAGAAAATCAGGTTGCTTTCCAGTCCTTGAGAAAGATGACTTGTCAAAGACTAAAAGAACAAATTCATCTTTTCTCATTGTACTGACCTAGACCTAGTGTCAGGAAGACTGAATCCAGTCTTATTAAAATGTGCAATTTATATGATTCTGGGAATCATGAAATTTTGCTGAACCTGTTTCCCCATTTGTAAAAGGAAGGGTAATTCTAGCATCTCCTTCTTCAGGGCTTTGTGAGAATTGGATGAGATAATTGATTGAAAACATTTTGAACATCTTCATGCGCTGTAAGATTCCTTTATTAGTAGCTTCTTTGACCTTGACCAATTCTATGAGTGTATGCTAGAGAGGAAAGGACACTAGTTTCAGAGAGGGAAACAGAGTGGGTTCACCTCCTACCTGTGATATCTACAAATTTGATGACTGTGAAAAAACTTTTAATCCTCAGTTTCCCTTTCATTAAAAGGGGAAAATGACAACTCCAGTAATTGTTCTATCATTTGGTTATTATGTATTTCCAATGAGATAAAAAATGAAAAGCGTTTTGTAAACCTGAGAGTTTTTATATCTATCAAAGCATCATAGATCTAGGGCTTGAAGGAATCTCAATCCTGAGAGACTGCCTAGTTTCAAACCATCACAGATGTGGACACGGAGGTTTGGGAAGCTTAAGGATTTGCCCAGGATCACACAGCTAGTAAATGACAGACTTGAGAATTGAATTTGTTATGTGATTTGAGAAGCAGGGTAGTAAAGTGGCTAGAGCCCTGGTTTGGTGTAAAAAGATTTGAATTTGAATCTTGCATCTGACACTTACTAGTTGTTTCATCCTGGATAAGTAAATCTCTCTAGAACTCATTTTCTTTACCTGCTAAAAGAATTGGTTGGATTGAATCACCTCACCTCTCTAAATTGTTAAACCTATGAGTTCCAATGAAGCACATTTCCCAATGCACCATGTTCCCTTTAATCACTAATATCATTCATATTTGCCCCAAGTGCTCACACTGGAGTTTTATGCAGCAGAATTAGAAAAGTTACCATGGAGGAAACATTTGCTGACCCTCCCACAGTCAGAAAAATCTCATTAACTGGACTGGCCACATTCCAGCCACATTGATGATTCAGTGTCTTAGGGAATTCAGTGCCAGGCTCCAATTTTACAAAGTCCTATTCAAATCTCTGGATCTGAGTGGGAGATCCTATTATTAAATTGTTGAACTCCATGGTTACCAAAATCTCTTCCTGCTCACCCAGCCAAAAGATGTGGTTTATTCACTCTCTGGAAGACAATGTAGTGAAATGGAAAGACCACTGGTTCAAATTCCACCTTTGACCACTTCTATTAAACCTCTTGAACCTCTATGACTTCACCTGCAAGATGAGGGAGTTAATTTAGATGGCTTCTGAGATTCCTTTAAGGTAAAGATCTAAAAATAACATCTGAATGCTTAGTTCAATGAAAATAGTGGCATGCCTTCTTTGCCTATCTGAAACAACATGAAGGTTTTCTTTTCCTCTCTAGTAGGGTTTTGGTTCGACTATGCCCATGTGTAGCATGAATAGGGACATCATTTCCTCTCTCTGCCTGCTACATCTTATATCTTACTTTTCCATAATTTTATTTGGGAACATTCTGTCCCCTTACCACCCAGATGTCACTGAATACCCCAAGAGCCCAGGTATGAGGAATACTTCTTCCCCACCCTTGCCCTTAACCCTACCCTTGTTACAATGGGTACTAAAAGCAAGTTGTGAGGTCCAGGTCTGATAAAATTCTTCCCTTCCTACTTCAGTTCCCAAAGCCAGCTTCTCAGCAGCTGGTAGATGTCCTTTCCTGTTTTACGTTGATCCCTCTCTGAACCCCTGTAAGAGATAACCCAGAAACCCTGCTGCCCTCTGACTCTCAGACAACTACCCTCTTCTCAACAATTAATGTTAAGGGACATGATCACTTGTACTGTAGATAAGCAATCAACAATTACTCTTTCTGTAACTAATCTATTCTACTGATTCCAAACTCTGTATCTTAGCCAGTACCAAAGAGTTTTGATGACTGATGCTTTATAATATAATTATAGATCTGGTATGGCTAGGCTGCCTTCCTCTACATTTTTTTATTATTAATTTCTTTGATATTTTGGCCTTTTGTTTTTCATATGAATTTTGTTAGTTTTTCTAGCTCATTAAAATAATGTGGTAGTTTAATATGGAACTGAATTAATAATTTGATTTAGGTAGAATTGTCATCTTTATTATATTAATTTGATCTAAACATGAGGAATAGACTTTTGTCCATTTATTGAGATCTGATTTTATTGGTGTGAAAAATGTTTTCATATAGTTTCTGGGTCTGTCTTGACAGATTACCAAATATTTTATGTTGTCTATAGTTGTTTTAAATGGATTTTCTCTTTCTAATTCTTGCTGCTAATGCTGGTGATTTTTGTGGATTTATTTTATATCCTGCAATTTTGCTAAATTTGTTACTTAAAATTATTTAAGTATACCATCATATCATCTGCAAAGAGTGAAATTTGCTTACTTGTTGCCTATTCTAATTCATTCAATCTCTTTTTCTTCTATTATCGCTAAAGCTAACATTTCTTTCTTTCTTTTTTTTTTTTTTTTTGCAAGGCAGTGGGGGTTACATGGCTTGCCCAAGGCCACACAACTAGGTAATTATTAAGTGTCTGAGGCTGGATTTGAACTCAGGTATTCTTGACTCCAGGGCCAGTGCTCTATCCACTGCGCCACCTAGCCATGCTGACATTTCTAATAAAATACTAAATAATAGTGGTGATAATAGGCATTTTTGTTTCACCCAGATCTTATTGGGAATGCTTTTAACCTCCTTAACTTTATAGCTTGTTGATTATTTTGGATTGATACTGTTTATTGTTTTAAGGAAAACTCTATTTATTTCTTTTTTTTAGGAATAAGTACTTATTTTTGTCAAAATCTTTTTCAGTCATATGGAAATAATATGATTTCTATTAGTTAATGATATGGTCAATTATGCTGATAGCTTTCCTAATATTGAACCAAGCTTGATTTTCTGATATAAATTCTATCTGATAATACTGTACCATAATACTAGTAGCTTTCTGATATCACTTTGCTAAAATTTTATTTAAAATTTTTGCATTAATATTCATTAGGATAATTTGGTCTATAAATTATTTTCTCTGTTTTGACTCTTCCTGGTTTGAGTACCAGCACTATGTTGATGAAATAGAAGGAATTTGACAACACTCTTTCCTCAGTTTTCTTCAAGCAATTTAAATAAATTTCGAATTAAATGTTCTGTAATGTTTGGTAGAAGTCATTTGTGAGAAATAAAATCAATGTAATAGAGATTAAAAGTAATGCATTTAATTAGTAAACATATTTTGCAAGTAGTATTTCTGATAAAAAGACTCATTTCTAAACTTTGTAGAGAACTCAGTCAAATTTATCAGAAAACAAGTCATTTCCCAATTGATGAATTGGGGATATAGAATATTGAAAGGCAATTCTCAGATGAAGAATTTAAAGCAATCTAGGGTCATTTGAAAAACTGTTCTAAATCATTGTTGATTAGGCAAATGTAGATTAAAACAAATTTGAAGTACACCTCACACTTATCAGATTAGCCAATATGCCTAAAAAAGGAAAAAAAGATCGATCTTTCCTTAGTCCTTCCTTACACTTGATTTTGATTGCGATATTATCTAAAATTAAGATATTTAATATATTTTCCTTTCTGCATTTGATTGTAAAATTTCTTGCCAATACATGGTCAATTTTTGTGCAGGTGTCATGTAATGATGAGAAAAAGTTCTATTTCTTTTTATCCCCACTCATTTTTCTCCGTGGCTGTGTCATATCTAACTTTTCTAAGATATGATTCACTTCCTTAACTTCCTTCTTATATATTTTGTGATTAGGTTTATCTAATTATGAGACAGGGAAATTGAGGTATCCTACCAGTATAGCTTTTCTATCTTGCCTTACTGTAACTTATATAGCTTTTTTTCTAAAAATATGGATGCATATATATTCAGTATTGAAATTACTCCATTGTCTATGGTTCTTTTTATATTCTGTCCTTAATCTCTTTTAATGAAAGTTTTTGGTTCTTTTGCTTTTTCTGAGATAAGGATTGCTAACCCAATTTTTTTTCATTTCAGTCGAAGCATAATATATTCTACTCTAGTCTTTTACTCTTTGTGTATCTCTTTGCTTCAAAGGTGTTTCTTGTAAGCAATATCTTGTAGGATTCCTGTTTTTAATCCACTTTGCTCTCTGCTTACATTATATGGGAGAATTCATGTCATCCACATTTACAGTTAAAATTGTTAACTCTTCATTACCCTCCATTCTATTTCCTCTCCATTTATTTCTCCTTTCACCCAATCTCTCCTCACCAGTGTTTTGTTTCTAATTCACCCCTCAATCTTTTCCCCCTTCTTTAAGCCCCTATTTTCGTTTTTCTCCTTTCCGTTTTTACTTTTAACTTCCTTTTCTTCTTTCTATAAATTCCTCCTCCCCCCTTTCCCATGCTAATGCATTAAGTGTAAAATTAATTTCTAAACTTAAATGAGTTCTGTTACTCCCTTTTTGATCCAAATTCAATGAAATTAAGATTCAAACAATTCTCACCCCTCCCTTCTTTTCTTTTACTGCAATAGTTTCTTTGTGCTTCTTTATGTGATATTATTTACCCAACTTTACCTAACTTTCCTCCCATCCCAGTACAATCTCTTTTTTTAAAAAAACAATTATATCGATATTGAGCATATTTTGAGAGAAAAATCAGATCCAAATGGAAGAAAGCAAAATTAGAGTAAAAAATACATAAGACAACTTTTAAAGATTAAAGATAAGAAATGTTAGTCTTCATTCAAACTCCATAGCTTCTTCTCTGGATATGGAAACTATTTTCCATCACAAGTCTTTTAAAATTGACTTTGATTATTGTGCTGCTGAAATGAACAAGTCCATCATGAATGATCATAATCCCATGTTGTTAAGGTATAAAATGTCCTTTTGGTTCTGCTCATTTCACTCAGCATCAATTCATTCAAGTCTTTCTAGGCTTTTCTGAAATCCTGTCCCTCACACTTTCTTATAGAATAATAGTGATCTATCATGAAAATATTTACCACAAATTGTTTAGCCATTCTCCAATTGATGGGTGCCCCTCTATTTCCAATTCTTTGCCACTACAAAAAGAACTGCTATGAATATTTTTAATCTTTTCCATGATCTCTTCAGGATACAGACCCATTAGTGGTATTGTTGGATTGAAGGGTATGCCCATTTTATTGCCCTTTGGGCAAAATTCTAAATTTCTCTTCAGGCAGGTTGGATCAGTTCCACAACTCCACAAAAAAATGCATTAGTATCCCAGGTTTCCCATATCCCTTCCACCATTGATCATTTTGATCATTTTCTTTACTACTCATGTTGATCAATCTGATAGTTGTGGACTGGTACCTCAGAGATGTTTTAATTATCATTTCTTTAATCAATAATGATTTGGAGCAAATTTTCTTATGATTGTAGAGAGATAGCTTTAATTTCTTTATCTGAGAATTACTTTTCCGTATCCTTTGATCATTTATCAATTGCAGAATGACTTGTGTTTTTAATAAATTTGACTCAAATTTGACTATGTATTTTAGAAATGAGTCATTTGTCAGAATTACTAGCTGCATAAATTGTTTCCCAACTTACTACATTCCCTTTAATCTTAGTTACAATGGTTTTGTTTGTATAATACCTTTTAAATTTAATGTTATCACAATTATCCAGTTTGTTTTGTATAATATTCTCTATCTCTTCTTTGGTCATAAACTTATCCCCTTTCTGTAGATCTATAATTGGCTTATAATATTACCTTCTGTGTCTAAATCCCGCACCCATTTTGACATTATCTTGGTGAAAGGTGTGAGATGTTGATCTAAGCCTAGTTTCTGCCATATTATTTTCCAGTTTTACCAGCAGTTTTTATCCCAGAAGCTGGAATCTTTGAGTGTATCAAGCAGTACATTACTTTAATCATTTATTGCTGTCTGTTTTGCACCTAATCTATTCCCCTGATCCCAAGCTCTGTTTCTTAGCCAGTACCAAATAAGTTTTTTTTTTGTTTTACAAGGCAATGGGGTTAAGTGACTTGCTCAAGGTCACACAGCTAGGTAATTATTAAGTGTCTGAGGTCAAATTTGAACTCAAGTCCTCCTGACTCCAGGGTTAGTGCCACCTAGCTGCCCCTAATACCAAACAGTTTTGATGACTGTTGGTTTATAATATAATTTTAGATCTGGCATGGCTAGTTTGCCATCCTTTGCATTTTTTTCAATAATTCCCTTGATATTCTTGATCTTTTGTTCCTCCATATGCCTTTAGTTACTATCTTTTCTAGCTTATTAAAGTAATTTTTTTGGAAGTTTGATTGGTATGGCACTAAATAAGTAATTTAATGTAAGTATAATTCTCATATTTATTATATTAGTATGGTCTATCCATGAAAAATTGACATTTGCCCAGATATTTAAATCTGTGTGAAAAGTATTTTATAGCTGTTTTCATAAAGTTCCCGAGTCTGCCTTGGCAGTATTTATTGTTCTCTCAAGTTATTTTAAATGGGATTTCTCTTTCTATCTCTTGCTGCTGTATCTTGTGAGTAAAATATAGAAATGCTGCAGATTTATATGGGTTTACAATTCCTTTTTATAATGTCATTTAAAAAATCATTTGAACAAAATCAACTTATGTCCAAACCTGCTGTCTAAGTATACTCCCTATAATAAAGATACAATTCTCAAGAGTTATGGGGACTCCCTTGTAGGGATATAAGTATTTAAATCTTTTTAAATAGCATTTTTTTTTTCTTTTCCCCGATTTACCTCTTCATGTATCTCTTAGATCAAATTTTATATGCAGCTGTTTTTAATCAAGAAAATTTGAAAGTCACCTATTTTATTAAATGTCCATCTTTTTTCTTTTTCTCCAGTTTTGCTAATTAGTTAATTCTTGGTTGTAATCCAAGCATTTTTGTCCTCTGGAATATCATTTTCTAGTTCCTTCGATACTTTCATTTTGACATTGCTAAGTCCTATATAATCCTCACTGTAGTATATGAATTGTTTCTTTTTGGCTGTCAAGGATTTTTTTTCCTTGATCTGATAATTCTGGAATTTAGCTATAATATTCCTTGATCTTTTCACTTTGGTATTTCTTTCAGTAGGTGTTTGGTAGATTTTTTTCAGCGACTATTTTACCCTCTGGTTCTAGTATAGCAGGGCAATTTTCCTTGAATTTTTGAAAGATGCTTTCCAAGACCTTTTTTGGATCAAGGCTTCCAGGTAGTCCAAAAATTCTTAAATTATCTATTCTAGATCTACTTTCTGGGTCAGTTGTTTTGACAATGAGGTATTTTACATTTTATTCTATTTCTTTCATTTTTTGATTTTGCCTGATTGATTCTTGATTTCTCATTAAGTCATTAGTCTCCACTTGTCCCAAACTATTCTTCAAGGTATTATTTTCTTCTGTTAGAATTTTGCAAAATAAAAAAAAAATATATTTTTAAGTTAGTTATTTTTTCCAATTGTCTTTTTCCACTTGTATTTCTGAAGGAATTATTTTCTTTTTTAAAATTCCCCAATTATATTTTTAAAGGATTTAATTTTCCACTCAACTTTTGTGCTTTCTTTTGCAAGATGTTGAATCTCTTGCATTTTTTTCACATTTTTTTTCTATTTGACTTCTAAAATCGTTTTTCAGCTCTTCCAAGAAGTCTTTTTGGACTGGAGACAATCCATATTCTACTTTGCAGTTTCATATATCTGATATCTTCCTCTGAGATGGTAATTTGCCTGTCCTTATCTCCAAGGTAACTTTCTATAGTCCCAACTTTTCTCTGACCTTTCTTTTTTTTTAATTTTAATTTTAATTTTTTTTTAGTTTTTGCAAGGCAATGGGGTTAAGTGGCTTGCATCTCTGACCTTTCTTACTCATTCTGAATTTTGTTTTGTAGCTGTCCCAAATTCCTTTTGTTGTGGCAGAGGTTGATCATTTTTTGCATTGAGGACCCTAGAGTCTTGGTCACTGGACTGGGGCCATAGAAGACCAGGAGCTTGCTCACTGTTCTGAGGCCTTCCATGTTGGAGCCCCTTCCGAATTATTGTTGGGGTTGGGCCATCCAGCCTAGTCATGCCAACTGAACAGGGTATCTGACATGTCTATGTTGGAATCCCTCCCAGCTGACCTGCTATGTAAGGGTTCCAGGACTTCAGCTCCAGATCTCTCCTGTGACTGAGAACCTCTGGCTGTCTGTTCTACATCCTGACCAAGCATGCACTGGTTTCAGTTCCCTGTCTCGGACACACTCCCACTCCACCCAAAATTCTTGCTGGAAAATGTTCTACTCTGTTCTATTGCGGGGTTGTGTCTCTTCAGAATCATTTTAGAGACTTGCTTAATCTTTTGTTCTGAGGGAAATTTGGGAGAACTTAAGAAATTCCTGACTTCCCTCTGCCATCTTGAATCTATCCCTCTATATAATATAAAGTCTTGATTCCAATATACGGGAAAGGTCTATGAGAAGGGTCATAGTCATAGTCACAATTATATTATTGTTGTAGTTACTTAGATTTGGAAACAATGAATTGCATTTCAATTTGCTCTAGATGACAGTCAACTTTCATTACAAGATAAAAGCTAAAGCTCAGTTCTCTTTTGAATTGTTTTTGTCCATTTGTCTCTGACAGTTAAATCACTGAGTATTCAGAAATAAATTCTTCAATATTTTGTCTTCTTTCTCATACAATTTCTCTAGCCATGAGCTAAAACATAATCCAGAATGACAGACAATCTGACATCTCTTTATATTAAATTTTCTCTTAAAATATAGTAACAGTGTCTATAGTATCATTGCCGTACTGTCAGGGTCATTGAAGCCGGTGTTACATTTCTCCTTATACCCAACAGTATTTCAGACTCCTGGAAAATCATCTTGGATGAATGAAATCCATATTAACTTAATACACAATAAATATATTATAATGCAAAGCACTAAATAACAAGCTAAGACTAAAAAGCACAAGGCATGACACATGTACACATTAAAACAATGCATGAAAGAAGAAAAATACCACACTAGCAATAAAAATAGTAGTTAAATATAAAATATATGTATAACTCTGTATATACATATCTAAAAGTACCAAGTAACTTTACTTATCATTAAATCATCAATTACATCTTGTTATATGATATACAGAGTAAAGGACTAGACCTGTGATTACATTGGTTTGTGAATCTCTAAGATAAGGAAGCCTCTTCTGGAACTTCTAGTCTTAGAGCCTGGGCTGGAACACAGACATCAAATACAATTTGCAGGGCCACTTAAAGAATCTGGATGAAAGCAGATTAAAATTTGCTTAGGGAATATTTAACAAAATAAATAACAATGCAACAATAGAAGTTAATGTATATATGGCTTTCTAAGTCACATTGGATGGTCCTTGAATCAGGAAGACTCATCTTATGTTCAAATGAAGTCTCAGATACTTACTAGTTGTATGACCCTGGAAAGTTACTTTTAACCTTCTTTTTGTCTTAGTTTTCTAATCTACAAAAAAGAGTTGGAGAAGAAAAGGACAAACTGCTCCAGTAGCTTCAGTAAGAAAACTGCAAATGGTATCATAAAGAGTTGGGCATAACTGAAATTACCAAAAATGTGGTCCACAGAGATCATTAAAATGGGTTAATGGCCCCTATTATTTTGTTGCTTGAATTTGATATTACTTGCCTAAAGTAGTGAGAAGTGATAAATTCCTCATCTAAACTATCCTTTTGATTTAATTCTTAATAACACAATTGGGTCACCTTCTACTATACATTTTTTGATCTGGTTCCTTGAGCATTGACCAAATGCTGATTTTTTTCTCAGATACTTTTATCACATTTGTGATAAAAAAAAAAGCAGTCACTGGGCTTCTTTGATTGCATTTAGATTCAGTTTTGCAGTGAATTGCTGTAGTTCAACTAATGTGAAATCATGTCTATTCTTTTCAAGGTCTAAGGTAGCATCCTTCCCCGACCTCCCCTTCCAAGGTTAATTCCTGGAATTCAGTGGCTTGCACACTGAATTCTGTTAGGGATGTTAGCCTCTCTTGTGTTCAACCAGACCACAGCTATAATTGTATATATTTCCATATCTCCACTTGTTCTAGGTTGGAGTAGTCTTGCACGAGACTTATTTTTATTCTCTTGGTCTTTTGTTTCCTAAAATAAGATGATTCTCTGGCTCCATCTTTCAATGACTTCTCTGAAAACTCCTATCTTGAATCTACATTTCTGGTGTGATTTGCTTCCTATTCTTCTGTTTATATATGGGATGGTGGGATTAGAGATTTAGAGATGGAAAGGATCTTAGAGACAATTGAGTTCAACCGCTTAGGTAGATTATTTAAGCTCATGTCTGCAAGATTAAAGTTATAATATAATATCAAATCCCCAGAAGTCCTTAGAGATCTATTTGTCCAGCATGCTCTCATTTCAGAGAAGGACACTGAGACCCAATTCACCAAATGACTACAGAAAGGAATACCAAAGTGAAGAGATCAAGGAATATTATAGCTAAATTCCAGAATGATCAAATCAAGGAAAAAATCCTTGGCAGACAAAAAAGAAGCAATTCATACAAGTAACTTTCCAGGGTCATACAACTAGACTTGCTACCTTCACCTAATGGAAGAAAAAGTGAAGATACCAGTAGGAAACTGAACCTTTCCTACTGTTCCCAGTTTTCTTTTTGCATTTTATTCCTTTCTAAATTCAGCTGTAATGGCCTGCATGCTGAGCCTCATGCATAATGGACATAACCTCCCATTGTTATGCTTTTGCACTAACTCTCCTCATGACTGGAATTTCCTGTTCACCTATTTCTTTACCTCTTGGTTTCTTTCTCTTCTTTAAAGACCTCACCTCCTATATAAAACTATTCTGATGCTAACTCTGATCCTAACTCTTCCCTTCCATGTTCTCCCGAGTTGCTAGCATTTTCCCCGCTGAGAAGTAGCTCTCTTGTAAGTACTCAGCTATTTACAATCTTATTACTCCCATTCATAGGTCTGTTCCTTAGGACAGAGACTGTTTTTGTCTTTCTTTATATCTTTAGTGCTTGGCACAGTCTGATACATAGCAGATGCTTGATGATTACTCACTGATTTACTTAAACAAGTTCACATGCCTAGTAATTAGCTGAAATACAATTTATAACTACCATTCCCAAGATTTTGCCTTTACATTTTGACAAAATAGTTCCTGAGTGATAGTCAGGACAAAGACCTTCTGCACTTTCCCTCTTTCATCCAGTTATTGCTAATGCTCCAGGGTCTATCAATTTCTTAGAAACTCTGTTAGAGGGAGACACTTTGAACTGACTTGACTGAAATATTGATCTGAATATGTCACTCTTTTTCAAGGAGTTTCTGTGGTTCTTTTTTTCCCCTCTTGAATAAAATATAAACTTCTTTCTATTTGTCTGAGAAAAGTCCTCATCAAGTTTCTCTGTTCTGTCTTTCCTCACTAATTTCACAACACTCCCTTGCCCATCAATTTTATCTTCTGGCCACACCGATGCTTCCTAAAAGGCAGTTAGCATTCCATTGTTCAACTGATGACCTTCATTCAAGTTATCACTTCTATTTTTGGAGACAGAAAACAGACTTTCCTAGACTTTTTTTTAGCTTTTTTTTTGTTATTTAAGGCATTGGGATTAAGTGACTTGCCCAATGTCATACAGCTAGGTGATTATTAAGTGTCTGAGGTCATATTTGAACTCAGGTTCTCCTGACTCAAGGTCTCTATCCACTGTGCCACCTAGCTGTCCCACCTTCCTAGTCTTTTAAGTTTTACCTTTGATACCACTTCTAACACAAAACTTTTCCTGATCCGCCTCAAAGTTTTACTCTTCCCCTTCCCATAAGTACTTTGAATATAAATAAATTACTTGATTTTTGGACACATTCTATATTTACAATAGGTAATAAACTCCTTGAGACAGGTACCACTTTCTATTTAGTCTTTATACTCCCAACAAAAAATAAAAAGGTAGAGGCATTCATCATAGCACTTAAAAAATTATTATTTATTCATGCAGAACTGCAATTTCATTTCTGTAGTGACAGTTTTTCAAGGTAGAAATTCACTTTACCAACGAGGATCAGTACTAGCCATACAGAGCCTTACAGAGTTTTTTAGTTTACCAAAAGGTTAAAAGACTTGCTACCATCAAACCTCCATTATGTGCCAGAGGACAAACATTCATGGGAATCATCCCTTTTCAGTCAATACCATCTCTATCTAATGAGCCAGCTGCTCCTCACATAGGTAACACTTTAAAAAGCTGGTTTAACTGAGAGAAGATTATGCTTTAAATTGAGGAATCTGGTTTATTCATTCATTCATATTATTTCTTCATTTATTTTTGTTAGCAGTTAATCCCCATCCTTCTTCCTCTCCTGCAGTAATACAATTTTATATGAGGAAAATTAGGGCATCACAGGAAGAATGGAATATGAGTTTGAAGTTTTGTATCTTGATTATGACCAAGGCACACAATCTGTGTCTTGTCCAAGGTGGATTAATTAATCTGAATTCAGATTTGCATTCGGGTCTTCCTGACTCCAAGCTAAACAATCTATCCACTATGGTACCCAATTGCCTACCTTTTATACTTGAGATATCCTTACATTGACTTCCATGCATTTATTATTTCATCAATTTTTATTCAATAATTTGCTCTGAATGAAGTCTACAACTTTCTATACTTTCTAGGAAGCACCTTTGTCTCATTTTAGCTCTGGAGAAATCATCATCATCACCAGAGGTAACGTGGTATTTTATGATCAACAATGGTATATTCTATTGACAATCTGCATTTGCTTTGTATTTACTTGGTCTGAATACAGGGTGCTTCCATAAAATAATATAATTTCACTGATACTAGAAATCCTTTCACTTCATCTCTTTATCTCCTTCAAAAATGGCATAATGTATTGAATTGATCTGAATTAAAATCACCTTGGACATGAAATTAGATAAAAACTAAAAGTCCATGTGAGTTCCTGGGTAAAATCTTTTATTTTTCTGCATCACAGTTTCTTCATCTGTAAAATGGGTATAATCTCATTGACAGTACTTTCACTGACTCTACAATGTCATTGAAAGGATTAAATGTACATCAAGTATTAACAAACACGTAGGGTTATAAGAAGACTGACTATTTCAAGGATACAGTGAATTTATGAACTGGAATGTCATTCAATAATCTTCCTTATTATTTTTCCTAGTAAGAGCTGTTGATGAATCCCCGGGAAAAAAGATATTTGATGTCATTTATCCACGAAAACGACATACCTTACATAAGAGAGATGTAGAGGAAAACCAGGGGCCTAAAAAGCAGGTATGGCATTTGAAATATTCAAGGGATATTTCACTGGGTTATACTTTGAAACATATTTGATGATTTAAAATTTTTAGCTTAAAAAGTCTCAAATCAATTACAGACTCCTTGAGAGCAGGGGAGATTTTTGGCCTTTTTTGAATCATGATTTTTTTTCTTTTAGGTTTTGCAAGGCAATAGAGTTAAGTGGCTTGCCCAAGGCCACACAGCTAGGTAATTATTAAATGTCTGAGGACGGATTTGAACTCAGGTACTCCTGACTCCAGGGCTGGTGCTCTATCCACTGTGCCACCTAGACACCCAATGAATTCTTTTTTTAAAAAAGTACATTTTTAGAAAGTATTTTTTCTAATTGTATATAAAATATTTTTAACATTATTTTTAAATTTTTGATCTTCAAATTCTCTTCATCCTCTGTCATTGAGAAAGGCAGAAATTTAATATAGGTCACACATATACAGTAATGCAAAATATATCTTTAATTAGTCATAGAACCAAAAACTCCCAAGAAAAATAGAGTTCAAAATAAGAAAACTTCAGTTTGTGCTTAGATGTCATCCATTCTGCATGTAGTATTTTTGCATCATAAGGCCTTCATAACTGTCTTAGGATCATTGTATTTCTGGAATAGTGAATTCCTTCAGAGTTGGTCATCAGATAATATGGCTGTTAATATATTTATATGAGGGTCCAAAGCAGCAACATAAGGGCACTCTCAAGTTTTCTCTGAAGAACTTTGGACCTGATTGTGTGACTGGAGTTTGGCAAAGGAACACCCAGCATGGTGTGCCACATCACAGAAGTTGTTGTGTTCTATGAACAAAGTAAAATTGAAATAACTCAAAAGAAAGATGAGATGTACACATTTAGAGGATCTTTCCCCAAATGCACACATGGACAATACATACCTGACTTGTGGTACAGCGTTCTGAATCCTTAATGGTCTAACCTGTTAAAGTCAGATACACTCTAATTTGATTCTCAGATAGTCTTATTGTTTTGCTCCTCTTTCAAGAACAGACAACAACCAATTAAACAACCAACTACTATGTATGATATTCACTTGGTTCTGCTCACTTCACTTTGCATCAGTTCATGTAAATCTTTCTAGGTTTTTCTGAAAGCATTCTGCTTTTCATTCCTTTTTAGCACTATAGTCTTCTGTCACATCTATATACTATAATTGTTCAGTTATTCAGTTACTCAATTGATGGGTCAGTCCCTCAATTTCCAAGTCTTTGTCACCGCAAAAAGAACTGCTATAAATATTTTTAAAGATTTGTCTTTTTTTCTCTTTGATTTCTGGGATATAGATTTAGTAGTGATTTTACTGGATCAAAGAGCATGAATAGTTTTATTACCTTTTGAGCAAAGTTGCAATTTGTTCTCCAGAATGATTGGACCAGTTCATAACTTCACTAATAGTGCATAGGTGTTTTACGTTTCCCACATTCCCTCCAAGATTTGTCATTTCCCTTTTTTGTCATATTAGCTAGTCTGACAAATAGGAGGTAGTACCTCAGGGTGCTTCCATTTATATTTCTCTAATCAACAGTGATTATAATTCATAAGTATGATAGCTTTGATATCTTCAACTGAAAATTGCCTTTTCATATGCTTTGATAATTTATCAGTTTGGGAATATTTTTTTTTATAAATTTGACTCAGTTTTCTTTATATCTGAGAAATGATGTTTTTATCAGAGAAATGTGCTATAAATCCCTCCTTTTCCCAATTTCCTGAATTCCTGATAATCTTGCATGAATTGGTTTTGCCTGTGAGAAAACAAAAAAGTTTTAACAGAATAAAAAATATTTTTTATCCTGTAATGCTGTTTCCCATTTGGTCATAAATTCTTTTTTATCCATAGAACTGACAGGTAGACTTTTACATGCTTCCTTAATTTGCTCATGGTTTCACCATTTCTGTGTAAATCATTTTAACTTTATCTTGTTCAATGATGTTGGTCTATAGCCAGATTCTGCCAAACTGCCAGGTTTCCTAGCAATTGTTTTTGTCACATATTAAGTTCTTTTTCCAAGAGTTTGGATCTTTATGCTTATCTCACAAACCAAAATAGTTTTGTTATTTACTACTGTGCATTGTGTACCCAGCAGTACCCAATTTTTCTTTTAGAAAATTACTACTTTGTAATACTGTTTGAGATCTGATATGGCTGGGTCACCTTCTTCCCTCCTTTCATCCCACTGATTCCCTTGACATTTTTGACCTTCTGTGATTCCAGCTGAGTTTTGTCTCTATTTTTCCTACTTATAAAATAGTTTAATTGATCTGGCACTGAATAAGTAAATTAATTTCAGTAGAATTGTCATTTTGATTATATTGGCTTGGTTTATAATTTTTCCAGATGTTCATATCTGACTTTGTTTGTGGGGAAGGTGTTTTGTAAAGACTTACGAGAGGTCACAAAGCCACTGCATGTTAAGGACAAGAACTGAACCCAGGTCTTCTTGACTTGGAGACCAGCTCTTCATCTCCTACATTATGGCTTCCTCAATCTAACGATGGGTTTTATTAATAATATGAAAACTGTTGGTGAATCACTTATGTGCCAAAGAATACAAAAATACATGTTCTTCCACTTCAAATCATTTGACAGCATCCCTCATCCTCTCCTCCCCGACTATCTCTAAATGAGGTGACACTTCTTGCCAAGGACAACTCCCAAGTACCTTGGAGAGATCCTATACTCTCGCAGTTCAGCCTTACCCAGGAACAACCCATCCCTTCTAATCCTCACTCTTTCCCAATCAATGGTTTGCTTTCCTGCTGCCTATAAGCCCTTCTTCAAGTCTCCTCTATCCTGAAAAAAATCCTTACACTATTCTACCCTATATTTATCTCCTTTTCACAGGAAAACCTCACTTTCCTTACTTTTTCCTCACTCTTCAACACTTGAAGTTCTGTCCCAGGGATCCTTCTATTTCAATATATTTTCTTTTTTTCTTTTGTTCTGAGGCCAAGATTATCTTCAGCACTCTTAAGTTCCACATTGTTCCTTTCATGTTACTCCCTTTTCAATATTTATACTCCATCCAAAATATACAAAATACACACCATGCCATTTCCTGGCTCTGCCTTGGCACTGGTATCCCCTCCCAACCTAGAATGAATTGTCTCTGCTTATTAGAATGCCTTATTCATAGCTAGGTCCAACAGTACATAAACCCGGAGTCAGGAAGAACTGAGCTTAAATGACACTTACTAGCTGTGTGAAATCACTTCACATCCATTTGCCTTAGTTTTCTGATGTATAAAAAGCAGATAAGAAAAGCATCTACTTCCTAGGATCACTGTGACACATTTGTCATTCCATGTCTGTAAAAAATGATTTGCCAACCTTAAAATTGAGAATATAAGGTGCATTATAAATTTCAGTGTTGCCATTATTATTATTGCTATTGTCATTCAAGCATGGCTTCACCTTGTATTGTTTTTAAATATGGTTCATGTACACCTATATGCCATCACAGATGGTATCCCCCAATAAAATGCCAACCTTTGAAGGCATGGATGGTTTGTCTTTTGCCTTTGTATCCCCAGAGACTTATACCTAACAAAGGCCCTTAATAAAATTGTGTTGATTAATTGATTGACTAACTGCTGCCCTGGATCTCATTCTGATTACTGTCCTTATAAATGTTATATACTATATGTGTAGTCCAGAAAAAGATAATTCTGAATAATGGGAAGTAATCAGCTGCTGTTTAATACTTCAGAGAACAAAGGTATCTAGAAACTCTTAAGGTCTAGAATAAATAGAACCCAGGTTCCTTTGAAGGCATTATCCAGACCAGAAAAGGATAAACCCTCTATTTGAGAGGATCTCTTTGATGTTAAGACCAAAATCTAGTGACCAATCACTGCAGGGTTTATATTCCACTTTCTCTCTTGGGGACGTCTGAACACTCTTCTTTATTTCTACTAGCTTTAGAACAGGTCCTGATTCTGTTTTAAATAAATATTTGTTTTCTGATGAATTCCTGTTAGTTACATTTTTCCCTATTCATAAAGCCAGTTGAGTGAGATGGATTCCTGAGTAAATAGAAGAGAAAGGAGACAAAAACTGGAGTGAAATTCCGATAACTCTAATCTACTGGGGGGAAAAAAAACTTATTTGAATTAGTGCAATCAATATCCACAATGGTGGAATGTATTCTTTGCCCTGGACATTGTGAACCTGGAGACCTCTGTTCAGCTCAGAAGTCATATAAGGAAGGATGCCGACAAGCTTGTGATTGTCCGTATTGGGGCCAATGTAGGAGTGAAGGGTACTGAGTTCTTACCACATAAAGGTCAATGAAAAGAACTGGGAATATTTAACCTAGAGAAGACCTAAGGACAGGGCCATGATGTTTATATTTTAGAAGAAGAATTCAATTTGATCTGCAGGTGCCCAAACAAATGCACAAAATAGCAAAATCTAGTTGGAATATACTTAGTGTCTTTAGGTTTGCAAAGTGATTTTCAAATATTACCCCATTTTATCCTCACAACAACCCTAGGAAGTAGGTATTATTACTATCCTCATTTTTACAAATGGAGAAATTGAGACAGAGAGAAGGTAAGTAATTTGTTGAGTCTCACCCAGCCAGTGAGAACTTGAGACAGGTTTCCAATTCAGATGTCCCTAATGTTAGGATCAAGTCTAGCTACCTCACACAATCATGACAATCATGATGATGACAACTGCCTCAGCTTTAGAATATTGATATAGAAGCAACATGATGAAAATCTTCCTAAAGTATTCACTATTTTGATTTTTTCTATAGTTTTTCTGATGTGCTTACCCATTCATACTTTTCACTCCTGTAAATTTCTTTATCTTTATCTTTATCTTTATCTTTATCTTTGCATAAATTCTCCAAGAGGGTTCCACTCAGGAATGGGGACCTCATTTCATTCTTTTCAACATCCTGAAGTGCTCATGTAATTCCTAACTGGTCTCACACTGATGCATAAACAGCCCATTTTGATTTCCAATTTTAAATGTCCTTGAAATGATCTTTTATAGTGATTCATATATTTTGGTATCTTTAGACATATATTTATGCCCACTCTTCATATTTCTGGGCTTCAATGCGATTTGCGATTTTCCCTCTTTCAACCTTGAGATGTTCCATTATTTGGCACCACAGAACCTGTGACTGAGGAATGTTCCTATGATGAATGTGTTTCTTGGACTGAATGATTTTTTAATTATTTAATAGGAAAATATATTTGTATATTTGTATATATGTTATATGATATTTATCTAAAATTAATGCGATTTTAAGTTCTCAAAGCTTAAAATATATACATGTGTATATGCATGTATGAACCAACACATGCATTTATATAGGCATCTATTCTGCATATTAAACATCACACATGACAATAAACATGTATATAGGTGTAAATATGCATTCACATTCACATATGCAAAGTTACAAGGCAACCTGAGGTCCAATGACTAGAGTACTCTGAGCCTGGAGTCAGGAAGATGTGAGTTGAAATTTAGTCTCAGAGACTTACTAGTTGTGTGACCTTGATCAAGTCCCAACCTCAGTTTCCTCAACAGTGAAATGGGCACATGATAAATAGATCCTACCTATCAAGATAAACACAATATCTAGGATGGAGCAGGCATTGTAGAAATGTTGTTTTGTCATATAATATAAGAAGATAAGTATATAACACGGATGTCTGCTTATATTTTTCATATACATAGAGACAGAGTGGTAGACATGCATGTGCTTTTGTCTTCTTCAGTGAAGGTGAGAAGGGATATATACTAGAATTCATGTGATATAAGATAAATCCTCAATATAACTAAAAACAAAAAGAAAGGAAAAAATCGTCTTCATGTTGTAGTGAGATGTCAGAAAGGACCTTCAATATGGGCATTATGAACAACAGACTTTGTTAATAACAATACTTGATCTTATTCTCATTTTCTAGATAAGAAATAGAAGTTTTTCAAACCAGTCAGTCACCAGGTATCTTAGGTGGCACAGTGGACAGAGCATTGGCATTGGAGTCAGGAGGATCTGCGTTTGAATCCAGTCTCAGATACTTGACACTAACTAGCTATGTTACCTTGGGCAAAACACAGCCCTATTTCCTCTCCTCTAGGGCCATCTCCAGTTGTCCTGATTCATATCAGGCCACTGGACCCAGATGGCCCCAGAGGACAGAATGAGACTGGGAACTTAGCACAGCCCCCTTCACTCAAATCCACTTCATGTCTTGTCATGGCATCACCTCCCTGATGTCGTGGTCTTCTTCGAGAATGAAGGACAAACAAAAACAACAAAGGAAAATTTACTTAGAGCTCACGATGAGCCAGAGACTATGAGACATGATGGGAATATCATTAGAAAAAGGAATTCTTTTTAATTAAATTCTCTTTTTTTTTAGGTTTTTGCAAGGCAAATAGGGTTAAGTGGCTTGCCCAAGGCCACACAGCTAGGTCATTATTAAGTGTCTGAGACCGGATTTGAACTCAGGTACTCCTGACTCCAAGGACGGTGCTTTATCCACTGTGTCACCTAGCCATCCTTTTTTGATTAAATTCTAATTAAAATCTAATTAAATACCACTTATTAGATACCAATTAAGTGCTAAAGACTGGGGATCTAAAAAGAGGAAAATTCAGTTCAGTAAGGATTTATTTAGTGCCTACTATGTACTAGGAAATTCTTTAAGAATTGGGGGATATAAAAAGAGGTTAAAGATAGTCCCTACCCTCAAGGAGCTCACACCATAATGGCAAAAGAGAGCACACAAAAGGGAATTGAAAGGTGGGGAAGAGGGACCTTTGGGGGGTGGCTTGTGACAGAGCAGAGAATGTCCTTTGGAGACTAGTCAGGAATGCACCTTGGAGAGAGATGAAGGCATCTTGCCTGAACTTTCTCCTACAATTAAAGATCTTGATGGGAACTAGTCAAATAGAAAGTGAGATGCTGGGGTGGAGGACTTCCAGCGTGAGCTGTCCAGGGAGCTTCTAGACCAAAGAGATTTCTGTGGTAGAGTCAAGATGAGTCAGCATCATGGGTAGTCCGGAGAGGGATGAAGGGCCACAGCTGGAAGGCTGTGGGCTCCCAAGTTGGAGAGGCAGGACGTGTCTCGGGTCCCCTATTTCCTGGCTTCTTCATCGCCCTCCTATGACTGGGATTGGGCGATTTGGATAACTTCTGAGAAGTATTTGCTTAAAATGGAAAACCAAACCACATGAATAATAACAATAGCAGCACATTCATGAGTGGGGACGTTCTGATCACAACTGGTGACTGAAGAGCAATGGCACTTCCCAGGAATTTTGCAATCCTTGAGCATTTTTAAGGAGGATTGACAAAACCCAAAATGACAAAATTATGTCCTCAAGGGAGAGACATCTGCTTTACAGAAAAGTAAAATGCATCATATACACATATATGTTCCTATACATAAAGATATTATATAATGCATATATCCATTGGAGAGGTGGAAGAGAAAATGGATTTCTGTTAATTTTTAAATAAAAAAGATTTTTAAGAGTTAGAAGACATGGAATGTCACATGTATTTTCACATGAGGTCACTATTATTCGTTTTGATTAATTTATAGTCTTACAAGAGGCTTCTCATGGAATGAGGGTAATATGTAAATATTTTTAAAACAAATCACTAAATTTATTTTTAATTTCAATAGGGAGGGAATTAAACAGCAATGACAATGAAAATGTCTTTTAGAAGGGGGATATTTTGAGGAAGTCTATTAAATATAAGATAATGTTCTAGATTCACTGTACAAAGCAAGACACTGTAGGGGGGGATTTCATGAGGAAATATGAAAAACAGGTGTGTTGTAAAACTACCAGTTCTATAAAACTTGCACTAGAATTCCTATAGCACTCTTTTTATCATACTATTTTCTTTCCTAAAAATCTGCTCTGCCTCCCTATTTCTCCTCCCATCTAAATTTCTTCCGATCTGGTTTTGTGGGTCTTTTTTTTCAAACTGGCAGCATTCTTAGCTACATCTTTGTCCAATCTCCTCCCCCCATTTTCCTACTTTGGCTTCTATGAATGTGTTCATTGCCCCATTAGAATATAACTTCTAGAGGGTAGAGGGTAGATACTGTCTTGCTTTGATTTGTATCTCCAGGCCTTAGGTCTGTGGCTAGAACCACATGAGTACTTACTAAATGTTTTCTCTTTCATCATTGGTCAAATGCCAAACATGTTCTATATATACACCTATGTCTATGTGGTGGTAGACTTGGAGTTCCTTGAAGGCAAGGATTATCTTTTAACTTTTTTGTGTTATTATTGTCATTTAAGCATTTCATATAGGTTATGACACATCATGCATGCTTCATAATCCTTTTAATAGCTTCATTTTTCAAATGAGAAACCGAGATAGAAATAAGAGAGGTAGATTAGCCAGGTCCTTGACTGTATCTATACCGATTTCTATGACTATGTCTGAATCTTTATCTATCCTATACAATAAAAATAGATTTGGGGGCAGCTAGGTGGCACAGTGGATGGAGCACCAGCCCTGGAGTCAGGAGTACCTGAGTTCAAATCCAGCCTCAGACACTTAATAATTACCTAGTTATGTGGCCTTGGCCAAGCCACTTAACCCCCATTGCCTTGCAAAAACCTAAAAACATTTAATCAATAAATAAAAATAGATTTCTACCTGTAACTAGAGATGTAATTTGCACATTAAGCTCCATTTTCAGCTTCAACTTCATCCTTCCTCTCTGTATGATGGCAGAAGAATGCCATGGGCACAGGAGCATGTTGATGCATATTTAACATTTGAATTTTCAAAAAAAGTAGGCTTGATACATTTTGAAGTTTAATTTGCATTTTTTATATTTTCTCCATTTTCTTAAGTATACATGATCGATAAAATAATAAATCAAGTTCCTATTTTATGTTTGCTAATTTCCAAAGTGTAGATGCCTATACCACAAATTTAATGGTTTGGCTTTCCCAAGCTTCAGCTCTCTTCATTCCTGGTTTTCCATTTTCTTAGGGGTTATCTGCATGTGGTTATCTCTTTTCTTTGAACTTGTCTCAGCCATTTTTCAGGTCTTATTTTGTTAATCTTTGACCCTTTCTTTTAAATGGTAAATCCATCAATGCCATTCAGTGAAAACTCTGCCCACTCATTAGTTTTGTCTTTCATTTGCTGCATGACTGGTAATAACCAATGAGTAAAGACATTGGAAATTTGTGGATAGATGTTTGATCCTTAATATTCAAATGCTTGTGAATATTTGCAGGAGAAATATGAAGATTGGGTGCAATATGAAATCAACTTAAAAGGAAAAACCGTGGTCCTTCATTTGGAAAAAACCAAGTAAGTACTTCTGATGTTTATGACCAGATGTCTGCCATAGCTAAGATAGCTCCAGTCGCAAATTCTTACCTAGCTGCTCAGTGTGCAGGCACTGATGAAGTGGGCACCATGAACACATGCATAGCTTAGACATGTTCTTTTGTGCTTCCTTATACAATAACTCAAATTATTTGTAAAATCAATCCATCAACAAATATTCATTAAGCAGAAGCTATACTCTACAGTAGTTATGCAAAACTTTCAGAAGTGAATCTTTTGTCTACCTTAAACTTTTACAAGGACAGCTGAGTGGATAGAGCAATGTGGCTTGGAATCAGGAACACGCATAATCATGGGTTCAAATTCAGTCTCAGATGCTATCTGTGTGACACAGGACAAGTTACTGACCCAGTTTATCTCAATTTCCTCATTTGCAAAATGAGTTGGAGAAGGGAAGATCAAACCACTCCAGTATCTCTGCCCAAATGGGGTCACAAAATTAGACACAACTGAATAAGGACAAGAACTTTTATCTCAACAAGAATCCTATTTTATGAAAGAGGAAACTTCCTCATGAATAGTCTGGGCAATTTGGAAAGAATAATGCATTTGTGTTGGAGATAAGACTGAAGTACAGGTATTCTTACTTCACAATGTCCTTTCCTTTATCTCATTCTCCCTCTTTACTTCTCAAAAACAACTTCCAGGAGTTCTCTTACCAAGTCATACTCATGTCTGAGGTTTGGATCACTCAGGAATCTTAACATTATTTCATGAGAGTTCCAAATGCTATGCTTATCCTCAATAAAATTCTCTATTAGAGTCAATGGAAAGACGTGGAATTGAGAAAGCATGAGTTCAAATTCTGACTCAGAAATTTACTAGCTGTCTGACTCTGGCTATGTCTATCTCTCTTATCTCTACCTCAGTTTCTTCATTTACAAAATGCTTTATGTCACACTTTGACATGAATTAGAATGTAAGCTTCCTGAGGGCATAGAATTTTGTTGATTTTCTTTCAATTCTCCAGTGCATATCTCGGTGCTTGGACTGCACTATGTGCTGCATAGCTGCATGTAGATTGGCTGGTAGATGGATGGATTGACCCTGCCATGTTGCTAACTCTTTTTCTGGAGCCAAGCAAAACACTCCAATCCTTCACTTTCGATAGAACAACAAATGTTTTCTCTTTGTGTCTATACCCAAGGTAGAGAGGAAGGAACAATGATATTGCAATCAAGAAAAGTGGGTTCATATTTCAACTCTAAGAAATAGTACATGGTTGAGGCTGACTTAATTGACCCTAGTCTACTCTCAGAGGAGTCCACCTGCACTTGTGAAGGGAGTTTTCTTCCTGGAAATTCCCTAAACCAATGAAATCACCAGTCTAGGCAAAGCAGCCTAGAACTCCAAACTACTACCTTGTTTTATTTTTTCACTGAAGAAAAATAATAAATGTAAATAATTTATCATTGTTCAAAATTATTATTATCTTCCCTTTCTAATTAGCCTCAGTAACCTTTCCCCTTGTCCTTTCTTTAGGGAGCTCCTGTCCCCAGATTATGTGGAAGTTCAGTACTCATCCACAGGCAAGGCAATCACTACAAGTCCGCAGATCATGGTAGTGTATCACAGTGTTTTCCTGGATGGGGATTCACTGAAGTCAAACATTTTCAGAACTGGGCACAGAAATTTTCACTGGATAAGCTGTTGTATTGATGATGGTGGTAGTGATGATTCATATTTTTGTTAATGTTTAGGAGGCAATGTGGTTAAGTGATTTGCCCAAGGTCACACAGTAATTGACTGAAGCTGGATTTGAATTCAGGTCCTCTGACTCCAGGGCTCTATCCCCTATGCCACTTAGCTACTCTGATTTATTCATTTATTTTAAAAAAAAGTATTTATTGAAGACCTGCTAGTGCCAGGTAAGAGATGGCATGTCAGAGTGGTCAGAGAGCTCTTCTAGGAATCTTAACAGAGTCCTGCCCTTAACATAAAGGATCTGTTTGATCCTAGGCTTTAACCTTGCAGTGTCCTGGGCATCTCTGAAAAACTACACCTTGCCTATGTAGACCTCATCCTCACCCTTAACACAACCATTGGGGTTCTGGACATACAATTAATCAGTCAATCAATTAGCATGTTTTGAGCCTTTTGTCATTGTCATTGTCAGTTCTTAAACTCTGAGCATAAAACACCAAATGGTCCCTTCCATTCTCAAGGTGTTTGAATTCTACTGGGGGTCATGACATGATCACATCTAAGTGACTGGGGGCCTCCTATGATCATAAGCTCCTATAGAAATAGACCAAAATGTCTCACCTAACCCATTATGGCTAAATCAGCTTAAGTTCCATTGCTCTTTGCTCCCCAGGAATCTTCTCTTCAATCACATTGTTGGGGGTGCACATATCTTCTACCTAACTCCACCTTTATCTTCCCTCCATCTCTTCTTCTCTCTCTCCCTTCCTCCCTCCCTCCCTCCCTCCCTCCTTCCTTCCTTCCTTCCTTCCTTCCTTCCTTCCTTCCTTCCTTCTTTCCTTTCTACCTCCCTTGCTCCCTTCTTACAATTTATGACCCACAATGATGTAAGAAGTCTCAGCCTATTTCCACTAAACTTTATGCCTCCAAGGAAATCAGTCAGAGCAACTAGTTTCCAGTAACCACAAGACATTAAAAATAACTTAAAGTTCCCCTGGGCTGCAGTTCTCACTGTTTCACATCTACCAGGAAGCATTAGTTATGACCCTTAGTGAATGAAGTTAATATGTTCTAAGAGATAAAGGGCTTGCCTTGCAATCAGGAAGACCTGAGTTCTAATCCCTCTTCAAACATTCACAAGTGTGTCCCTTGGGAACTCACTTAACCAATCTGGACTCCATTTGCCTCAAATCTAAAATGAGAGGGTTGGACACAACAGTAGCTAAGGTTCCTTGATGTATATGATCCTATTAGATGAACATCAATAGGTCCACTAAAGAGAAAAAGAATATGTGAATAACCATTTGACTGAATAGTGGGATGAAGGATTTCACTGAAGAACTCTGACTGTGTGTGTTTGTGTGTGTGTGTGTGTGTGTATTAAGAATAGTTTGAAACTATTTCAAAAGTTGTGTTAAAACACACATGGACACACACAGATCTTCACTGAAAATCATTCCTTGACATCAGTCAAATGGCTGTCCCCACCTTCTTCCTGTCTCTGGTGGACCTTTTGATGCTCACCTAATACTTGTGAGCTATGATCTTTTTTCTAGGTAATGAATATCTTGTGTGGGAAGACTTACTCTGATATAATGACAACCACGCTGTAACTTGCCAACATAGAGAAGTGCCTGGGCCTGAGAAGTGACATGACCAAGATCACCCAGCTAGGGTATTTATTAAATAGGACTGGAATTCAGGTCTTCCTGAATGCAAGGCTAGCCTGCTATCAATAAATCAGTCAGTCAACCAACCAGTATTGATGTGCCAGTATGATGTGCCAATCATGTGCTTGGAGGTGGAGATATAGAGAATGAAGCAATTTCTATTCTCACCATGCTTTGTCTCTTCTCTAGAGATGAGTTCCTTGAGAACTTTACAAATCTCAAGATACCTTTATTTCAGTGGAGAGAAGGAGTTACCCACAGTTGAGTATTTGTTTCTTGTAGCTATTACCTAGCCCCAGCCCAGGAGTAAGAGCAGGTAAGTTAGGCAGCTATGTATTGGGGGAATTGGGGCAGGGCCTGGAGATAGTCTGTTCTGGAAGAGCCTGGGTTGTTCACAAATGTGCATTTTGGCCTTGTAAATATTTTGTTTCTAAATCTATAATCAATAGTTTTATGTGGAAGAAACCACAGCTTTCCCCTCTTGTTCCCCAGGAAAACTGCTATTACCAAGGACACATCCTGAATGAGGAGATGTCTACAGCCAGTATTAACACCTGTCAGGGTCTAAGGTGAGCTCTTCACAGTGGGCTAAGGGAGAAATCTGAACAGTATGAATGACCTTTTCTATGTCCCATCACCAAATCTATTTAGAAGCAATGTACCATAGTATAAGAGAATCAATACTGGAATGGAAGAACTTGGGTTGAACCTCCTCCTTCGGCATATACTAGCTGTCTGGGCAAGTCATGCAAGCTCCCAGTGGTCTAACCCATTGTTATAGATGATAACGGGCAGGAGCTACAGCTTTACATTTCCCATGTTGATGAAAGATCAGAAAGTCATACTAGTAGAAATCTAACTTTACATTCCCTATAATGACAGAATATCAGAACGTCATAGTAGTACAAATCCAACTTTATATTCCCCATATTGATGAAAGATCAACAGTGACATGTGTTACATGTGGGATTTGGGACTGCATAAATAAAGATAAAACTGGGATGGCTAGGTGGCCCAGCGGATAGAGCACCGGCCCTAGAGTCAAGAGTACCTGACTTAAAATCTGGCCTCAGACATTTAATTACCTAGCTGTGTGGCCTTGGGCAAGCCACTTAACCCCATTGCCTTATAAAAACTGAAAAAAAGAAAGAAAGATAAAACTTCTTTAAAAAGGGAGATTGGAGTCCCTCTTCTGTGTCCCCTGTGGTTTCATCTGGAGTTGTGTGTCCATTTCTAGGTGCCTCCATTTAGCAATGATAGACAAACTAGTGTCCAGAGGACAGCTAAGATAGTGAAGGCTCTTGAGACCAAGATATATGAAGATCATTGGAAAGAACTGAGAATATTTTGGTTAAAGTCATGATTGGGTAACTCATTCGCTCCTTGGGAAGGTCATTTGACTTTTGGACAGCACAGATAGTTAGGAAACTTATCCTTATATAAAATACCAACACCTCTTCCCTCTTCTTCCACCTATCATAATCTAATCTGTCCTCCATGGGACAAAAGGAACTGTCTAAAATGATAGAAGGAAAGATAAAGAATGGACAGTAAAAACAAATAAAACAACATTTAAAAGTGATTCATAAAACCTCTAGTTCTGGGAAGGCTGGCTGCTCTTTGTGAGTTCTGAGAAGGAAAAGTGTTTACCACACTCACTGTTGCATGTCAGAAGAGATGAAGCTTATTTCCTTTTTCTTATAACAGCTTTCTTATCAAGATATTTGAAAAGTTTTTCATGTTCTGCCTGTGGACTAAATGGTGAGAGCTAGATGGAATTGAGTGGGGCAACATTTAAATCCACAGGACCTTGAATTAGCAGGAATCTTAGAAGATATCAAATACATCTTATTTACTTTTCAGATGAGGAAACTGAGACCTAGAGAAACCATAGCAGAACTGGAGCTCAAAACTGAGTAATTTGATTCTTCATCCAGTGATCTTTCTACCATGCCTACATGATTCTTAGGTTCTATATGAATGAGCCATATAAGCCACGTTATGGGAGACTGGTTTACAGGAAGTTGTAAAAAAACGAGGGCTAATGATGACAGGTGGTTAGAGCCTTGTAGGTCATCTGAGAGTCATCAACATAGTGGAAATTTTTCATGGACATTGTTTCCTGGGGTAGTTATTTGAAAACTGTTTAATATTGAAATGAATTTAGGTTGCCTTATGTTTGAAAAAGATAGTTGGTCACATGGCAACTATGAGATGGCAAGAATAGACTAAACTACCAGGTAGACTTGCTTTGGTGAATTATGGAGAGATGTTAACAAAATTTACATGGAGTGGACAGGAATGGGTGGCTTGGGACCTGAATCATCAAAGAATATCATCATTTGTGAGATTCTATATCTGGTCATATCACTCTCATATTTGATAAACTTCAACAGAACAGGTTTATATTTAAACTTCTCAGTTCAGCTTTAAAAGTCCTATACAACTTGCCCCCCATCTATTTTTCCAACCTCATTACCCACTGATCTGTGAACAAATCAAACTGATATGATTGATTTTTTCATTCTAAAATTCTATTTGCCATCTTGGTACTTCTGCACTGGCTATCACTTAGCCTGAAATACCCTCCCTTATCACTTCCACCTCAGAGGATTCACTTTGTACCTTTAGCCATAGGTCTAATGGCATCTACTCCTTGAAGCCTTTCCTAACATTTTAAATTATTCATGCCCTCCTTTACCAGTTGCTTTATATTTAACTACTTTCTATTTATTTACATTTACACATTTATATACATATATATATATTTTTACATTTATATTTATTTTGCATGTATTTAGGTGTGTGTTTGCATAGATTTATGAATTTCTCCATTTGGAAGTAAGCACCAGGCCTGGAGTCAGGAGAACCTGAATTCTTTCTGGTCTTGAACACTAGTCATGTAATCCTTGGCAGGTCAATTTACCCTATTTTACTCATTTTCCTCATCTGTAACTAATCTGTAGAAGGAGATGGCAAACCACTCCCTTAACTCTGTCAAGAAAACTCCAAATAGGGTCACAAAAAAGTTATATATGGCTAAAACACTCCCTGATGAAGACCCTTCAAGTAGAGAGTGCTTCATTTGTGTCTTTATTTTCATATAGTCTAGTGGAATATGTCACTTTGTAGGTAATTGGTAGGTTGTTATATTGTGCAATGTAGAGTGTTGGACTTGGAATCAGATCTGACCTCAGACCCTCACTAGCTATTTGACCCAAGGTAAGTCATCTGACTTTTGTCTGCTTTACTTTCCTCATCTATAAAATGGGAACAATAATGGTATCTAGCTCCCAAGGATATTATGAGAATAAGATAAGAGAGCACAAAAACTTCTGAAACCTTTAAAAGCTAAATTATTATTTATTATTTTTATTTGGAATTTTTGGAACATAAGAAGTAAGCTGGTATTCCTACTCTGCTACCTCCTCAGAATATTTTCTGCATAATTTTGTTCAATTCTCCATATTTAATTCTAGAATGGATGTTGAGAAGCAGGAATACTTCAAAAGAGAGTGATCAAAAGAGAGTGATCAGGATGGTGAGATTAAAAACATTTCTTCAGAAAGGAACATTTATGAGACTTCTCTTAGTTCCAACTGGACCACATGGAAAGGGCCATATTTGGGAACTGCCCCAAACCAAGAATACAGCCACTGAAATTGTTGCACTATTCAAACTGCAAGCAATCCAGTCCTTTCAAGGACCATGTCAGCTAACATTCCCCATTTCTATATTTTATCCCATGTCCTAGGATGACTAGGCTAGAGCAATGCACATATAAGAATTTATAAATCTCAAAATTCTGTGGGAGAATAAGAAATTAAGCATTTATTATATGTTTACTGGATATCAGACACTGTGCTAACATTTTTGCAACTATCTCATTTTGTCTTTGCAACAACCTTGGGAGATAGGTGCTATTCTCTAACCCCATTTTACACTTGAGGAAATTGAAGTAAACAGAGGTTAAATGACTTACCCAGGGTCACCGTTTTGTTTTTTGTTTTTTGGGGTTTTTTTTGGCAAGGCAATGAGGTTAAGTGACTTGCCCAGATTATATAGCTAAGTAAATATTAAGTGTCTGAAGACAGATTTGAACTCATTTCCTCAGAGTCAATGCTCTATCCATTGAGGCACCTAGTTGCCCCCAGGTCCCACAAATTTTAAGTATCTGAGGCCAGATTTAAACTGCAGTCTTTCTGATTCCAGGTACAATACATATCACCTAGCTGAATATGAGATTGATTTTTATTATTAATAAGATTTTTCACCCCATTCCCATCCCCAACAGAGAAACACCTACTATTACCATTTCCACTAGATATCATGGGGTGGTATATATATTTTGAAGAAGGAAGCCATAGGTTCCAGTCCTGCTTCAAGAACTTATTGTGTGACCCTGGATAAGTCACTTAAACTTCCTATGCTTCATTTTCCTTCTCTTGTAAAATGGAGGAAGACTGGATTTGATGATCTCTAAGATGCCTTTGAACTATTAATTTTATGATCCCTTTTATGTATCTCAGTTTCCTCCTCTGTAGTTGTCTTCTAAAATCTCTTCTAGCTTTAAATATATCATCATTATCATCCCAGTCTTCCTTTCCTCCTCCTCCTCATTCTCCTCCTTTTTTCCCTCCTTATTCCATAACTCTGGAGACTCAAAACCAAGGCCAGCTGAATTACTGACAGATTAGGAAATAAGGGCAAGAAGACATTAAAATCAAACATAAGGAAAGAACTTGGTTACCAGCAAACAACCTCTATCATATTCATTAAATATATTCTTAAATATCCAGGATTTATTGACATATATGATAAAGAATCCTCCATAAGGGTGGATAACAAGTGACAGGGGAATTACCTTCTATGCTGTGATGAGGGTCCCCAACTTGATGGGATCATAGATTCTTCTCATTCTACTCAAGTCATCAAATATTTAAGTACTTGCTTTGTGAAAGATGAAGCAAAACAATGAAAATAGAAAACTAAAATTTAAACCTTTTCTAGCCTCAAGGATCTTACATTCAATCAACCAGCCAATCAATCTATATTAACAAGAATTCCTCAATCCTCTACTTTGTATGAATTTCTGGGCTAGGATTTGGAGCTTTTAATACAAAGATATCATCTCTACCTTCAAGAAAAATTTTTTTTAGGTTTTTTGCAAGGCAATGGGATTAAGTGACTTGCCCAAGGCCACACAGTTAGGTAATTATTAAGCTTCTGAGGCCAGATTTAACTCAGGTCCTCCTGACTCCAGGGCTGGTGCTCTATCCACTGTGCCACCTAGCCGCCCCAAGAAACATTTTATTGAGATAATGCAATATTTATGTAGACCTTACCTCTATTCTCATCTTTCTAAATAAATATAGATTATTTGTGTAATAACAGAAGCAGTTAAGATGAGCAGGACATAGAACTTTGGACTTAAAGTAAGGAAGACCTGGGGCATCTAGGTGGCACCATGGATAGAGCACCAGCAAAAATCTAAAAAATAATAATAAAAAATAAAAAATAAAGTAAGGAAGACCTGAGTTTAAACCCTATCTTGGTCACTGAATAGTCCTGTTACCTTGGACAAATCTCTTTACCCTTCTCAGTTTCAGTTTCCTCATCTATAAAATGAAGGGAGTAGCCCTGATGACCTCTAAAGTCCTTCTTGCTCTAAATCTATTGTTGCGTGAAAATTTCAATAAGAGGAGAATGTGAATAATTGGGTGGACCATAGGTTTAGAAATGGCAGAAACCAGAGGTATTAAGGTTTAAATATTCATTAGATCTAGTCTTTAAGCTAAGCTTTGACAAAAGTTGGACATTTTTTAAGGCAGAAGTAAGGAAGGTATGAATATTCGTTTTGGAACCCCACTTTGACAAAGGCACTCAAAAGGGAGATGGAATGGTATGTAAAGACAACAGCCCAAAGGTTGTTGCCTAGTCATGAACAGTTTCTATTAGCAAGCTACATATAGGAAGATGACATTTTGGCCTGGGTTTTGAATGAGTTGTTTCTAAAAAGAAGTTTAGTAGCATTAGGGTTTAAATGAAATTGGACCTGGTAAGAATTCACATTTCCTCCTTTGGTCTGTATTCTTTAGACTGATCGTATTTGTAGTCTGTGCCCCACAATGGCTACTAGATGTAATGATTGGCATGGCAAGCTGAGACATGCCAAAGGAAAGTGAGAAGGATTGTAAGGGATACAAATATGTCACAGGATGTTTTCTTGAAGGATTTGGGGAGGGCTAATTTGAGGATTTCGAAGGAGCATTAGGGTGGTGTTCAAGTGGCAACATGGTCTATAAAGCATGGAATCTGGATCTGATGTCAGAAGACCTTGGTTCAATTCTAGTTTTACTGTATATTACCCATATGAGTTTGATCAAGTAGCAATTTTCTTGTGCCTCAATCTCCTTATTTGTAAAATGAAGGATTTACACTGAGTGACACCAAGAATCTTTTCCACCTCTGGATCAATAATCCCATGATCCTAATTACTGGAAGGGCAATAATAGAACACAAATTTATCTGATTTGTTGCTCTGGGAGTTGTACGAACACAAAAATAAGAGAACATGGATTAAGCTTGCTCTTCTTATCCCAAGAGGACAGATTTAGAAGCAATTTGTTAAAAAACAAAAGAGGCAATTTTAGGTAAATTTACAATCTAGACTTTCTTTCCTGCCTCTGACTTCTCAGATCTCTGCTATCTGGCTTCTGATCTCATCATTCAACAGATACCAACCACTGTCTCTAAAGTTGCCAGTAACCTAATTGCTATGACCACTGACCTTTTCCAAATCTCATTTTTCTTGATCTTTTGTGGCTTTTCACACTGTTGCTCATCCTCTTCTCTTCCATATTCTTTTCTCTCTAAATTTTCCCTCTTAGTTCTCCTCCTACTTATAGCACTATTCCTTAATGTCCTTTGCTTGATCTTCACAGTGTCTCTCCTGGATCCTCCTGTCTCTATAAACTATTTCATTTTGTGATCTCATAGGTTTCTGTGGATTATATTATTATTTTAATTACTTTCATTTATTTATTTGTTCATTTGCTTATTCATTTCATTCATTCATCATTCATTCATTCATTCATTTATTTGTTTGTTTATTTTAGATTTTTGCAGGGCAATGGGGTTAAGTGGCTTGCCCAAGGCCACACAGCTAGGTTATTATTAAGTGTCTGAGGTCAAATTTGAACTCGGGTCCTCCTGACTTCAGGGTTGGTGTTCTATCCACTGTGCCACCTAGCTGTCCCTATTTTAATTATTCCTAGTCTCTCCAATTATCTTTATGCTAGTGATTCTCAGAATTACTTATCTAGCCTTAACCTCTTTCTTTACCTCCATTCTCACATTTCTAATTACGAATTGGACTCCTTGAATTGTTCTACCTAGAGGAGATAATTCCCTTCATAAGTATAGTACCATGTTACTTTCACATTCAAGGATTATAAATGGTTCTCCAATTATCTGTAGGAAAAAAAAAACAATCTTTTCATAATGATATTTAAAATCCTTCATGATCAGTTAATCAGAAAGCATTTATTAAATCAGGCTTAATACATAATACTGGACATATAAAGAAAGGCAAAATTAGGCCCTCCCTTCAAGGAGCTCACAGTCTAGTGGGATTCTAACTGAACCAGAATTTCCCTTTTAACCTTATTTCCATTCCATGCCTTCAGGAATTCTATAAGCCTGCCAAACCCAGGCATTCAATGTACTTTCTTTTTCAGAAGAATTAATGCTGAGCTCTAGCTCACCTATGTGCAACCTATATATATATAGATGAATTTCTGAAGTCAAGGATATTACCATATAGTCTCATTGTTTATTTTTGTCTTTAGAATTCAACCTAATTTTCTAGGTTGTAGAGCTATTTGGGAATCATGGTTTTATGCTTTTCTTTCTTTCTAACTATGGAAAGTTGGATCACTGGTCTGCATCCAGTTCATATAGATGGTAAACACCATAGTCCTAAATTCAGCTTCATGGGACACTCTAAAGAGACTTCTGTTTAAGTTGACATCGCATCATGAATGACTTCTCTAAGGAATTAGTCATTCAACCAGTTCCAGACCTGTCTGAGCTATTGTTTAGCCCAAGAGTGATCAATCTATTTTCAAAAATGAATAATCCACGAGATCAGATACTCTGCAAACTTTAAGATCCAGTTTATAGCATTCCTTAGAATTACCCATCTGGTCATCTTGTTTAACAAGTAAATCCAAATTCTCTGGATATTTTTGTTTTTTTGGGGGGAAGCCATATAAATTGTTATCACCACTTCTTCTAAATCTTTCCTCTAATAATGCATTTATAAAGGACCAAGTGACTTTTTAAATTAGATGGAGAGAAGCAGGACTATATTCATTTTTTAAACTTCTGTTTTCTCTGCAAAGGACATTGAGTTTTAGAATTGAAAAGACAGAACAAAAATGCTAATAATTTTCCAGGAATCAAAGTCTGTTTCATAATTGGCACAACATCAATTTTCAAAGTTTGAGAATCTGGGCATTGACCCTTTTCTAATTCTTCAGTGTTTCTATTGTTCCATTCCAATTTTAAAAGACTCCTGATGGTGGCTAGGGAATCATATCTTCCAAGTCCTCTTGGACACATCTGTTGAATGGAAATGCTCCTTTGATATCTCCCTAGGTCTCACAAAATATTTTCTGTTAGCATTTTTATTCCATTCTTTCTAGTACAAAAATCCCTGACTTTTGACAGAGAAAAGAGATGTTCAAAAGAATACCTTTGCCTTCTCTTCATCCATTCCAAGAAGCTGGGGGAAATATATCCTTCTTGTTAAATTCTTTGTTTTCTTTACTAGCTTCAATCTGAGATTTAATGCCCAGAATTCTATTTTTATAGAGTCAAGTCACATTTTTGTTACATCTTACATTACCAGCCCTTGCCTTATTGATTAGTGAACTCTTTAGGCATCCTCATTGATTTCTGAGGCAAATACCCACTTTCCTGCTCATCAACCTCTTTTTTATCATGTCTTTAGAAATTCATAGTTGCCTTTATTTGGGTCAGCAAAGGGAGAATCTATACCAACCCAAAACACTAATAAGTGTTTTCCACCTCCCCGGGAGGTCCTGAGATGGACTTTTTTCCAGAAGGGGCTGGCAGCCCACTTGTTGTCTATGCTATATAGAATTTCTTTCTGGGTATGAGTTGGATGTGCTCTGAGATTCTACTGTTCAAGAATCTTCTTTAAAATCCAAATACTGGTCACTATTGACTCTATTGTCTTTCAGGGGATTCTTTGAACATCAAGAAAAATTGTATGTCATTGAACCATTGGGATTAACAGAACAGGAAGCGCAAGAACATGCTCTATACACATATGAAAGCCAGGAACAGAACTCTCCCGAGACATCCTGTGGAGTGGACATGATCGAAGAGGAAGAACCACTCCTGGAGAAGACTGTGAGGTCAGGCAACAATCCCAAGGTAAGTTTCATACTTTTCTTCACTTCACTATGCTTATCTCTGAAAAGCAGTCAGTCAAAACAATCATTAAGGGTGTCAAGGGCACCCTAAGCCACCTAACCTTTCCTGGTCTCCACGACTGACAATGTCAGCCCACCCAGTAGTACATTTTATTAGACTATCACCAATGAGATTAATAGTTATAAGTAAGAACCAATAGTTATGGCTGTCCTGACTTCACTGAAAATAATGATGTTGAGAATATCATACAGCCTATACATGAAAAGAAGGAAAGATTGATTTTGATTTGGAGCACTTTCTCCAAATCCCAGATCACTATTTACCATTGGTATGATCTTAGACAAGTTGATTAATCTTTCTGGGCATCAGAAAAAAAATGAGTTTGGACTAAAGGACCTTTGAGATTTCTTTTCAACCCTAATTCTATGCTTTGTTTGCATTTTATTTTCCCCCTAGGAAAATGGAGGGAAAATAAATAGAATGATTAGGTCCCTTCTGGTTAGTTTAGCTGGACATGAGGGTGGGCACACATTACAGAAAGTTCTATCCAAATATTATAGATTAAGCATATGTCTATGTCTTCAATGGTGGAACAGGGATTATAAATAGTAGATATAAACTGTATATATATATCATACATGTATTGATATTAATATATATATATATATATATATATATAAATTATATACTCCATGTACATATATGTGCATACTCACATCTTTATATTGTATTTCATTTGTGGGGGTGGATCTGATGAATATTTTTTTCATCAACAAAAGGCTCACCTTAATCCTAATAATGGGGATAGTTCCCTGCTAATATTGTCTCTTAATATTCTAATAGTTTATCAATTATGACTGAATTTCCACCCCTGCTACTTCTTGGTTAAGGAATTATCTTACATTGAATTGAAGATATCCCTGGCAAGGGTACCCTTTAATTTATTACCATGATAACAATTAGTCCATTAGATATTATGAAATTTCAAAGTTGGCTGGGAAAAGCAATCCAGGGGAAGCTTAAAGGAGAACCAGGTAGAGAGAGGTTTAGAGATTGTCTGGGCAGGAAAGGCCTGGGGTGGGTGAATCTTGAACAATCCATGAGATGCAAATAGGGTAATACATATCATTTGAGAGAGATTTCAAGTGGGAATAGAAAAAATGGGAGACACATTTCCAGGACCTCAAAGTTTGCTTAAGGTTAACCCTAGTTTGAGTCCTAACTAAATGTAAAAACTCCAGAGATGAGAAAATTAATAGCTAATTTGTGAAGTTACAATTAAATGCTTGGTACTTATGTGAGACTCAACTATCCACAGATACACATCTAATTTCCCCAGTAGAAAGTAAGTTTAATGAAGTCAGAGCCTGTTTTCATTTGGTATTTCTATTCTCACCACTTACTACATAGCAGATGCTTATTATATTCATTCAAGTGTATATTTCCATTTTTGTTTAACTTTCCATTAGACTTATCTAAAACAGAGAGAGAAATATTGAAGTTTCCTGTCAATTTTGTTATTGTCTATGTGTTCTTGTAGCTCAAATAAAGATTCTTTTATGAATCTGGATACAAAGACATTTGGGATATCTGAGTTTATTATTGGACCAAAGAACTAAAGTACTGTGTTGTATATAGTTCCCTTCAGCATAATATTGTCCTTGTTTATTACTTTGTGCTTTTTTTGAATGTTCAGTTTTGCTTTATCAGATAGAATCATTGCCACTGCTGTATTTTTTTATGCCTTTAATACAGATTTTTTCATCATCTGTTTTATTTTGTGCATGTTTTTATTTTTAAATTGTTTTTTGGTAAGCAACAAATTGTAGGGGTTTGCTTTCTTATCCAAATCTTTTCTCTTTTTCATTTTATTGAGCTGTTAATTCCATTTGCATTTAAAGGAATAAAGTTTGTATTTTCATCTGTCTTTGATATTTTTTCAAGTTCTGATTCTTCCCTCCTCTCCTATAAATACAGTATGATGTTCCTTCAGTTATTTTACCGTAATCTTTATTTGATTTGCTCTTTTTCCCACTGCCTCTCTTCCTTTGAACTCTAATCTTTCCCTCTTATTTGCTACTCCTTTCCTTTTGAATCTTTGATTACAAGTTCCTACCCCCCCTCTTTTATCTGGTGATATTATTTCCATTGCACCTCCAGGTTCCCTCTCAGTAAAGTAGATTTCCCCTTCTTTTCTTGCCCTTTAACAAGTCTTGTCACTTTCTTATTCATTCTTCCTTCCTCTTTGAATTATCTAATCTCTCCCCCCCCCCCGTATATTTTTATGCAAACAAAGATTCCAAAGCATTGTCACCCAATCTAGACTCACCTACTGTAAGTGGTTTCTCCCTCTGCCAAGAAGGGCTTCCCCCATGAATCCTCCTTCCCCCTTTTGTCTCTCTCAATGCCAATTTCTGAAGGCACTGCCCCAAGGTGGTAAAGTTTCACTACGTTCCCCTACCACATTCCTCATTATACAGCCTCCCACTGACCTATTCCCTCTGCTGGTTATTATTCTTTCCTTATTTGCCTCACAATCACCTCCCTGGTATTCTCCCATTCCCTAAAGGGCCAGTTGCATCCAAGGAATCCAACTATGCTCCTCCTAATGGAGGAAGACTAGAATTTTTAGGCACCAGATCCCTCAGGTCACCAACATAAGTTTCCTATTTTCCTTCACAGACCATCTTTCTTCACCCAATGGAGCATTCATCAGGGAAAGCCCCTATCAACACAAAAATAAAGTTTCCTGCCTTTATTTTTCTTCTTAATCCTCTTCCCCCCACCTCCTGGTGACCCACTCTTATTTTCTTGATTTGAGCCTGGTGTACCCATCACAAAATCCTCTCTCCTTATTACTCTCAATTTCATTTACCCTCTCAGATGGTAATGTTGTCCAAAAAAATGACTCACCTGTAGGCAGGTTGATAACAGATTTAGTCCACAGTACCTCCCACCTGCCTTTTGACTATTTCCATCAATATATTTTTGCCTTTTTATTTTCCTTCTCTTAGAGCATATTTAAAGAGATCTCTACATTATCCTGCCATTATTTGCCATCCTTTACTGCCTCATTTATTCATTCCTCCTGAATTTCTGTTGTTTGAGAAACAAATAATCTGTTCAAGCTTTGGTCTTCTTTATAAAAAGTGTTTCAAATACATTTTTTATTACTGTACCTTTATTCATTTGTTTGTTTGCTTGTTTGCCTTTCTTCCTTCCTTCCTTCCTTCCTTTCTTTCTTTCTTTCTTTCTTTCTTTCTTTCTTTCTTTCTTTCTTTCTTTCTTTCTTTCTTTCTTTCTTTCTTTCTTTCTTTCTTCCTTCATATATGGTAAACTCAGATTTCCAGGATAGTTCAGCCAAGGTGGAGCTCTAGGACTCTTCAGAACACATTACTCCAATCTGCATTTTTTTTTTTTTTGTTCTTTCTGATGAGCTCTGATTAGTTTCGCATTATCTGAATTTTTTTTTTCCCTTTTGGTCTTTCTCGTGAAGGCTTGCAGAACTTGCTATTTCTGAATCAAATTCTTAAATTGAACCTCCTGGAATTTGCCAACAAGTTTTTTCCTTCTTTTGAGAAAATTTGCTATTTCTTTTAAAGTGATATTAAAATTTCTATGTCCAAAAGTTCTCTTCTATTATTTCCTGCATTATAATGATAAGATTTTTTATTTGTTTGGTTTCCTTTTGTCATATTCTTGTGGAACACCTTGATGCTTGGGTTGCTACACATCCTGTCTTTAAGATTAGTATGTTTTGCTTACATAAGCACTTTTCTTTTAATTTTAATCTTTTTCTTGCTTCTCTTCTTCTAGATTGCCCTTCACCTTCTGTGTATTTGCATTCCCAATCTATTGTTTCCTCTTTTATTTATTGTAGTTTGACATTAGAGATTCTGGTTTTTCTACTCTTCCCGTTATTTTTCCCATAGAGCCCATAAATTCAGCTCTCATATTTCTAATTTCTCTTTTGAACCTCTTAGCATGTTGCAAATTTCCATAGCTTCTTCTGCCTTATCAAGAATTGGATAATTTCCCTTCTTTTTTTAGCATTTATTTATTTATTGATTGATTGATTGATGCCTAAGCTCAATTACCACATTTGGAGGTCAAGTTCCTTCTGTCATTACTGATAAAACTTTTGATTTTTTTGTATTCTAAAATATTTATTTTTATAATTTATGCAATATAGCAAGCATTTCAACAACAGTATCCTAAAAATAGTTGCACATGAAATTGTAACTCTATTATATACAACTTACTGTTATTTTAAAATATAGAATAAATTATCATATAAATTTATTTTTTAAGTTTTTTCTCCTTTTTCTTCTCTCTTCCCACATTAGAGGTATTCAACATCTTTGAATTTTTTTTCTTGCTAAAATCCTTTTGTATTTCTTTCTGATGACTTCCCCTCCAATTTTGGTTTCCTTGGAGCTGGGATCTTAAAATGCCTCAGCCATTTCTCTCATATTGGAAAATCCCCAGTTCACCAGCATAGATCTCTGCCTCAAAGGACTTTGGGGAGGAGTGAACAGAACTTCCTCCACATGTATATTTTGTCCTTTCCTCAGGCTTGTAGAATACTGCTCAGTCACATCCATCATGTCCTGTCCTGGTGACCTGCCCCATTGCCTCTTTTCCTTAATTCTTTAAGGAATTTCAACATTATGGAGCTTTGCAGCACTAGTGCACCTAGGTTGACACATTTGATGAGTTTTTGTTCTTGAAGGATCATGGCTACTGGCTGTACATCATGGCCAGGGCAAATTTCCAAAGCCTATAATCAAGGCTTCCAAGGTACTGGAAAGAGGGAGGGAAGATGAAAATATGGGTGTTGATTTTTTTGGTAAGCTTGAGGCTCCAAGAGTGAGCTCACTTCCAGTAACAAAATATGAAATGGGGTAGTAAATAAGTTTATTGTTATTAAACTTCAGTTCACATTTTTTGGATTAAATCTCTTTTTTATTGGATTCTGGGTCTCCCAGACCATGGAGACAACTGAAGTTGTTTTATCTTTGGTACATAATTTCTGTTTTGGAGAGGTTTGAGAGGTAAAGGGATAAGAGAAAATGTCTAGTCCTTTATCTTGCTGCTCATGTGACCTGGAAACTTGGAGATGCCCATCGTAAAAAAAAAAAATAGACGTTTGTTCAATTTTATTGTTGCTTTATAAAAAGGTGCGGGTGTTGCTATGAAAACATAGGGAAAATGATAGCATATTAATAACTTCCTTCTTATATCTCTTGATAGAAACGAGAAGACTTGAATCAAAAGAAATATATCGAGTACTATTTAGTCCTGGATAATAAAGTGGTGAGTATTCAGATAAGGCAGTGTTCTATTAATCTCCGAGTAGAGAACATGATTTACACAGCTCTTGAGAGAACAAGGGCAAAAGTGTTTGCCTTAGTTGAAAGGAATGAGGGTTCTGTTCAATCCCGGCACCATTTGTTTTAAGGAGATAAAGCTGAACTTGAAAAATAGCCTGATAGCCTGCAATCAGTGTTCTTTCTTTTACATCATCTATGGGATTAGGAAAAACTGGTGGCTATTTTTTTTTCAAATTCTCATTTTTTTCTCGTTGACTTTCCCATTGCCATTATAATGATAGATACAGGGTCTCATTTTTTCTTTTTGATTTTTTACTTGGCGATATCTCCCAATGCTGTAGATCCAGATTTTTGCTTATGTATTTTAACTATCTGTCCAACATATATGCATGTGTATACACACATGTTTAAACACTTTAATATCAATTATTTTGATTATAATTTATTAATATAATTATAATATAATTAATTAATATTAAATTACCTTTATATAGAATATAATATATCCATATGGGAGATATATATCATATTTATCGATATATACATGATGTGTGTGTGCATCAATGTATGCTCATAGAGAGATCCATACATACAAATATATACAATGTGTGAACAAGAAATAATGGGGAGCTTTATGATTTAATTTGTGAACATAAAGTAAGCAATGAAATAGAGAGTCTTCTTACACCTTCCCTTTGTACCCCACCTCACTCAACCATTTACCCTACAATCCAGTGATGCTGGCTCCTAGCCAGGTACTCCATCTCCAGACTTGGAGAATTTTTGCTGACTCTTTCCAATGGATAGAACTTTCTCTCTTTAGCTCTGCTTCCGGACTATCTTCAACTCAAATTGCATCATCTACAACAAACCTTCCCTGATCATCCTTAATTTTAATGGTTTCCTACTGTTGATCATTTCCAATTTATCCTTTACATATCTTGCCTATACATAGTTATTCATGTGTTGTCTCTCCCATTAGACCGTGTTTTCCTGGAGGGCAGAGATTATCTTTTATTTTTCTTTTTATCCCCCAGTGCTTAGCACAGTGACTGACATTTGATTAATAAATGTTTATTGACTATTTTTTTTTATAACTGATAGAAAGTTATTCCTGGGCAAAAGAACAGCTGATGCCAATGACTTCCCTTTGACATTGAATGAATATGTGATCCTGCAGAAGTTAAACTTTAAGTGTCCAAGGCAACTTCTAAGACTGTAAAATATAAAAGAGTTCTTATCTCTGTTGATAGTTGGGTATTCCCTAAATGATGAAATCATAGTTCTATAGCAATGATGAGGATATGATAGGAAAAAAAGTGCTCAACTATCTTCTCCAGTTTCATGATGTATTTATCCCTTTCATGTCCTATGTTTCTGCTAAATTCTGTTGGAATTAGAAGAATCCCCTTTCCCTCATGATGCCAAAATTTTTTCTCAGTTGAAATTGACACTGTTGTCCATTTTTTTTTCAGTTTCGAAAGTACAACCGAAATCCAGAGGAAATAAGACAGAGGGTTTTTGACATGGTCAACTTTGTCAACATGGTAGGATTTGTGTTATTAAGTCAAAATGAAAGCAGTTGATCAGGATTGTTATTTTAGAAAGACTGGGGAGCACCCAATATTGCTTATATATGTGAAATCATTCATCCATTGAAAGCAGAACAAACATGTTCATCACCATATAAACACTGATTAGGGAGGAAATGGCTCATATCCATTATACCTGTTGCCTCTGGGGGACACTTCTAGTTAATGGCACTGTGGCCGGGGAATTAAGTTAATATATTAATTGGATGCTTAGCAAGATGCACCCCCTAATAAATAAAAGGTGCCAAGTCATTTGTAATCTGACTCTACTGTCAGATTTCCTTAAAAGTCTATTACTGGAATATCACTAGGTACTCTGTCCTGTCCTTGTTACCAAGGCAGGAGAAAACTGTAATTTAAACAATGTTTGAATCCAAACTTGACCTTTTCTAAGTCAGACAACTGGCTACTTCTATTGACCTCAGTTTCTGCATCTGAAGAGTAAAGGCAGAATACTCATTTTTAAAGTCCTGAATCCCTGGTCCTAAATATTAAGCAGCCATGGGGATATTGCACTGGATATAGAATCAAAGAGATAGGGGGTGCTAAGTAGTGCAGTGGATAAAGCACTGGCCCTGGGGAGAGAAGGATCTGAATTCAAGTGTAACCTCAGACACTTGGTACATATTGACTGTGTGACCTTGGGCAAGTCACTTAGCACCATTGCCTCACAAAAACCAGAGAACAAAATCAAAGAGATGCAATAAAAAGAACTGTCTCTGGAAACAAAGGAGCTGAGCTCAAATATTCCTTAAGACTCGTGGGACCTGGGGCAAGTCACATAACTTCTATGGACTTTAATTTCCTCCTCTGCAAATTAAGGTTTGGATGAGATATTCTTAAAGTGCATAATTCTAAAATACAATGACTTGAGTTCAAAATCTGCCTTGAATTCTCATTACTAGAATAATTCAAAACAAATGACTCAAGTTTTTTAGGTTAATTTCCTTAATTGAGATGGTTAGACTAAAGTTAGATGACATCTAAGTCTCCGCTAACTTTAGATCTATGACCCACATCTGACCAATATTCCCTATTCCTTTTCTGAATCTTAGTTTCCTCATTCTGCAAAATGGGAGGGTTGGACTTAATGAATTCTGAAGGTTCATTGAAAATTAAATTCTATGACTCTTCTCTCTACCTGTTAGGTGCATGTCATTCTGACCTGAGACTGGAATGTATGTGAATTTATCTTCTTGTAAATATAGGAACAAAGAATCATAAGTGGTTAAATCATAATTCTCAGCTTTGTTTTTTCGCTTGAATTAATTCCAGTAAATATAAAGTTCATGAAACTGCCCTCATTTGCTTGCTTCTTTTGAAAATGAATGAATGAATGAATGAATGAAGTTGTCATTGGAAAAGAACCGAAATCAGCACATATCTAAGACCCGCAAAACACTTTGATTTAGGGCCCTGCCTGGAATTCAACCATGCTATTTGCTAAGATTTCATTATGACTGTAGGATCACAGTACTCTCAGAAGAATCAAGATTTTTAGAGTTGAAGGGTCTCCAGAAGGTAACTAAAATAAGAATGTTCTTCCATTCACACACCAAACATCTTTAAGACATGGTCATTCAGTCCTGGGAATGATGTCTATGGAAGTAGAATGTCTGGACTTCACACATTCATTCAACTGGGAAATCAAGATCTAGTGATTCAGAGAATCGGAGACTTAGGACTGGAAAAGATTTCAGAGGACAAATAGTCCAACAACCTGATTTTACAAATAAGGAAATAGATGATCAGGAAGTTTAAGTGACTTGTTCAAATTCAAAGCTGATTAGGACCAGTCAAGAAACTCCAAATCTCTCTTCTCCATCTCCTGTTTCTCCCCTTCATCCTTTTCCTTGTTATTTTTCTTTACTCTTCCTCCTCTTTCTTTGTTTCTTTGCTTATTTGCTGCTTCTTCTTTTTTCCTCTTCCTCTTTTCCTCCTCCTCTTCCTCTTCTTCCTCCTCCTCTTCTTCTTCTTCCTCTTCTTCTCCTTCTCCTTCCTTCATCATCATCATCATCATCATCATCTTCTTCTTCTTCTTCTTCTTCTTCTTCTCTTTTTTCATTCTTCCTACTTTCCTTCCATTTATTTATTTTTTTATTTCATTTTCTTCTCATAATACCTCTTTAGTGGTACCAACCATTCACTAACTATGCCTGCACATTCTTTTGTGATCCTTGTTCATATCTTCCTAATATACATATATATATATATATATATATATATATATATATCATGCAAATTCTGTCCCAAATTCTGGGAGTTTTCCTTAAAGCCTTTTCTTTTTGGCCCAATAAAATGACCCATAGAACAAGGAGTCTGAGGACTATTTGCCTACATTTCTCAGATGTTCTATCTATAAGATAATTGCCCAGAGTGTCTTTCTCATAAGAATGTATTGAAAGATACACAATCTCATGGTAGCTTTTACATAATTTTCAGAAGTTGAAGTTGCTTAGTCCTAAAGTGTGTTTTCTTTTAACAGTTATATAAAAAGCTCAATATTCAAGTGGCCTTGGTGGGTATGGAAATATGGACAAATGGAAATAAGATAAAAATAAGCCCTAATCCAAATGTGACTTTGGAGAATTTCTCAAACTGGCGAGGAGGTATCCTCCCCCAAATGAAGCGCCATGATGTCGCCCAATTAATCACGTAAGTTTCAATTATCCTATGCATAAATCTGACTGCCCAAGAGATTTAGAAAAGATGCTCAAAAAAAACCTTCCCCAAAGAAGCTGTGTTTTCCTGGTTACAGACTATATCTGATATCGATATCAGCTAAGTTTGAAAGGGAAAGAACAACTACCCAGGCAGCTAACTTTTTGGTCCCCATATTTAGCAGCCCTTCTTTGGGATAATCGAACAAAATGTTTACTTTTCATAATAATTGTATAATCAGCACAGACATTTTTATATAACTCTAAAGTTTATCAAGCATTTTATATATGTGTATATGTGCAGATATATACATACATACATGCACATATAGAAACATGCAAACATGTATGCATTCATAAATATATGATTATATGAAATCTCATTTTCGTCTGAAAATATTTCTATAATAGATGGTGTTTTATTAGTGGTTTTTTTTATTATTTCTACTTCACTAATGAGGAAACGAAGTCTCAGAAAGGGTAAATGGCACAGATACTTATTGAATATAAGAACATGATTTGAACCCAAGTTTGAACCCAAACACTCTATCAAGAATTTTAGGTCAATTCTGTTGTACAGCTCCATTACAAACAAAGGGAGTTATGGCCTTCACATTTGTACTTTTATATAATATGTAATTATCATAAAATAAGAGGTATTCCAATATACAACATATAATATATTTTATTATAATATAATATTAGCATTAATATAGGACTTTAAAGTTTGAAAAACTCTTTGCAAATATTATTTCATTTCCTCCTTACAAAAACTCTTAGAGGCAGATGTGACTGTTTTCCCATTGATGAGGCAAATAGTCATCAAGTAATGTGCTCAAATTGAGTGAGACTGGAAATAAATCTGGATTATCGTCTAGATCGTCTAACTGCCTTGTGGTGTTTGTGATTCTGGGCAAATTGCTTCATTTCTCTGGACCTTGGTCTCTGACATCATTTAAAGCTCTAAATTTTTGATTCTGTGTAGGAATGGGTATAAAATGCCATAAGAAGGCTCCAGATAGTCAATCTACAAATATTTATGAAGCACCTACTATGCTCAGGCATTGTGCTAAGAGCTGGGGGGGGGATACAGAAAAGGTAAAAGGCAGCACCTACCTCCAAGGAGTTCACAGGCTCTCGAGAGGGATAATGTACAGATGGACAATTAGGTGGAAGAGTGGACAGAATACTGAACCTGGAGTTAGGAAGCCTCATTTCTCTGAATTTAAGATACTTATTAGTATTATATTAGTATATATTAGTATTATACTCAGATGCTTATTAGCTGTATGAACCTGGGAAAGTCCGTTTACCCTATTTGCTTCAATTTGATTATTTGAAAAATTAGTTGGAGAATAAAATGGTAAATCACTCCAGTATCTCTACCAAGAAAACGCCAAAAGGGGATCATAAAATTTCAAACATGACTGAAGCAACTGAACAAAAATGCACAAACAGGATAAAATGGAAATATTCAAAAGAAGCAATGCATCAGAAATTAGGGAACATTCGAAAAGGAGGAGGAGGAGGAGGAGGAGGAGGAGGAGGAGGAGAGAAAGATGAAGATTCCTTTCTTTGGAGAGATGGAGGTTAATGAGTTTGAATTTTTGAACATGTTACCAGATAAAATCAGATGCCTTGTTTGGTTTTAATTGTTATTTTATTTTTGACTTAAAGACCTCTTGCAGTGGTCTATGAAGTATAGATATGATATTAAATGAAAATAAAGTAAAAAAATGAGATTCTGGGGGAGTCTGAGAGGATAATTTCCAGTTTTCCATTCAAATGTCACTTCCTTGAGGTCTCTTAACTATTTCGCTTTTGTATCTGTTTCTTAAGTGTCGAGTTATTATGTGGAACATAAGAGGCATTTAATTAATAGTCATGGAATCGAATTGAGCTGAGTTGTTGAAAAGAAGGACTGATGTATAAAAATAGGGACAGTGACCTCTTGCAATAGGGAGTCACCCACCGAACGAAGTGACAAGGAATCTTCTCTGCTGGTATCTGTGCTGATGATTTCTAGATTGTTTCGTGGTGCTAGTTGGGTTGTACCTATGGAAAATAAGACAGTTTCACATAAATTTTCCTCTTTCTTTCAGGGGCACAGACCTCACTGGACCTATAGTGGGTTTGGCATTCATGTCAACAATGTGTTCTCCATATCATTCTGTTGGCATTGTACAGGTATGTTGACAGATAAATTGGGGTTTCTGCAATTTATTGTGACTTCTTCCTTAATACCAAAAAAGTACATCTAGATACCATGAAGTTTTATATATTTGTTTCTCCATTACATAAGGATTAAAGGTATTCCAAAGAAACCACAATACAAGTAGCTAAATTGTATTGTTAACACACTTCTTGATTTTTTTTTTTTGCCTTCTTCAGAGGGAGTCTTATGCTATTCTGCCTGTCCAATCCTATCTTATCTTTTCCCATCCTGTCTTATCTTGCCTTGTCCTATTCTATATGCCCTATGTTTCCATTCCCATCCCAGTCAGGCCCAGTGCATCTTCTCTTCTGTCCCCTTCCTCCCCTCCCCTTCCCCTTCCTTCCCCTCCCCTTCTCTTCCTTTCCCTTCCTTTCCCTTCCTCCATCATATCCTTTTGACTTTCATATATTTCTGAATGATTTTACTATCTCCTCATCCCAAGAAACACAGTAGAAGGGTGTTACATTCAGAATTCAAAAGCCTCAGAACAAATAATTGCTCTCCAAATTCATTTCTTGTTTGACCTTGGGAAATTCACTTAAATATTCTCAGACTTTGTTTCTTTGTCTATAAAATAAGAGTTGGACTAGATGACCTTTTCCAACTCTTCTATCTTCAGACCCATCATCTAAGAATCTTATATCAAGAGTCTGGATGAGTAAAGTCTGCTCCTCTGATGCTGCAGTACTTGCTCTTTCCTGTGTCTCAAAGTAGAGGCCATCTGCATGCTATGAGAAATGCTTGGTAGAGAAGGGCAGAGTATACCCTCATCTAATCTATGGAAGGAATGGGCACCATATTGAATTGCATTAGAGGAGGACCAGGCTTTCCTGTGTCTACCTCCTGATCGGTGATTTCTTGCCACACAGTGGCAGGGTGTATCTCCATCTCTGACCAGGGCTGCACTCCTAGGACCTCTGGCCTTTATTACTGAGCCTGAAGTTAAACTTTCCTTTATGGGTTGTCGTCTCCAGTCTAGTATATGCTCCTTGAGAACAGTGATGAATTCCCTTGTTCTTTAATAACCAGCTTTTAATACAATGGAAGCAACTGGAGATACAGTTGTAGTCACCTTTTGGTACAATGGAGGTATAGGGGATAGAAAGATTGCCCTGGAGTCATGAAGACACAAATTTATAATCCAACTTCAGATGCTTACCCTGTGCAAGTCACCTTAGCCTCTGTTTGACTCAGTTTCCTCATCTGTAAAATGAGAATAACTCACAGGATTGTTGTGAAGATTGACAGAGGCAACATGTATAGATAGTCAGTTTCACACACATAGATGTATATTAAGTATGTGAATATATGGACATGAACATATTTTTATTCATTCATTCATCACAGTATAATGGGAACATAGATTTAAAATTGGATGAGAATTTCAATGACATTTAGTTGAACCCTTGGATTTTACAAATGAGTCAAGACAAGTTAAGTGACTTGTCCATGGTTACACATTTTGAGATGGAATCAAGTGAATCTGGTTTTTGCCATGGACACCTAATGATGAAAACTGTTAATTTTTTGTTGAGGTGTCCATAATCGGGGAGTGACAAACAGTATCAGTAAATTGTATAATGGTTTATTAGTTACTTTCTTTTCAAGGAACCAATTGCAAATCATGGGATTTCTCCTGATAAGAGCACTGTCTTGCTATTAGGGAATCAAATATGTTATATATAATCATAAGTGAGAAAGTGGATGATAGAGCAATCAGATTTGGGGCTTGAGTGACCTTCCCCGGCCAAGTCCACCAAGCAGGGTGATCTAACTCTAATACTGCTTGTGACCATCCACATAAGAGTCCTATAGAAATGAGCATGTTGATGGTATAGATTCAGGGGCACATTATTATTATATAGAACAGTTTATACTGACTTATTTCATTCAACAAAGCACAGTTCAGGGCAGGACCTTTCATGATCGATGAATGACTTCTGCTGCTTTGTTTTCACTGTTTCTCAGGCCCCAAGCCTGCCTGTGAAAAGAGATCTCTACATATTCAATTATCATTATTAAATTAAATCCACATATCATATTAATCAATTTAAAAAATCATAATTCTTGACAGAACTAAGCTTGTGAAGTTTGAGTTTTAGAGAAAGAGTCAGTTGAGGGATTCCATTTCTTTTGTGGTCAAAGAAGAATGTGAAGAAGGTTATGTGGAGAATGCATAATTGATATCACATTTTTTGCCTTCACAATGGGTAAGGGAGGGATGGGTAGAAGAGAATTTTCAACTCAAAATTTAAAAAAAAGTTAAAATAAATATTGTTAAAGTAAGTTATGAAGAGAAGATTATACCCTAATCATTTGGGAGCATAGAGAGGTAGAAACAGATCAATATAATTAATAACCTTGTTACTCAGAGAAATAGCAGCAGACATGTCCAGGGCCAATAGCACAAATAGTGTCCTCGTTTCAACTTTATCATTTATTATATGAAAATAATAATAATGACAAAAAGGAATGAAGACAATTCCATTGGGGGGGAGGCAAAGTAAGTTGATACACTATTGTTTATGTGTTCAAAAGAATGTGGGGGCTAAAATGAAGCACCCTTTAAGTCTCAGCATCCTGGCTCAAAACTCCCTGTTATCCTACCTCAGTTAAGCTATTTCTGGGGAGAGTTAAGAATGAGAGCATTACAGTTGGAACACAAATTAGTCAAACACAGGTAAAAGCAATTGGCCTTCTGAAATGGGTTTCTTCCCCCCAAACAACAATAAAACAAAAATTCTCCTGATAGATGTTCTGAGGAATAGGAAAGGAAAGGATTATACCACATTTCCTACCCTTACTTAGTTTCAACAAAGTCAAAGAGTAATGTAATTGAAGAGATCCTTTGGTTCAGTTTCTTCACTTTATAGATGTGAATTCCCAGACTTGGTTGTTGACCTTCATTATCGAAGAAGACCAAAATGATATCAATATATTGGAGCCAAATTAGAATAAGTCTTACTGTAGCTCCTCAGACTGATACAAGCTTGGAATGCTCTACTAGAGATTGGACACAAATAGCCCTTGTGAGCATCTGGGGGGGGTTCCCCTAAACTTGCCCAATGCAGATTGCTATTTAAACCCAAGTTTTCTATCTCCATAAACTCATACTGCTGCCTAATGAGATACTCATGAATCAAGATTCATCAATCAACATAACATTAATAACCAGCACTTGATAGTATTTTGTGGTACACAAGTTATTGAAGGCTCACTATAGAGTTGGCACCATGCCAAGCACTGGGGTACGGGACTGCTTCGGGACGTTACAGGTTGCTCCCCAGGACTTTGACCAAGATTTCAGAAATACAATGAGAATTTAGTTATTCGATTCTTACTCTTAGTCCTTCAGACAACCTCTTCAAGGTATCTAGAGACTTGACTTGTCTTCCTAATTTTTGCTTTGCTATGATGTTTTCCCCTCAGGACCACAGTTTCGACCTCCTCAGGGTTGCAGGAACAATGGCCCATGAAATGGGTCATAATTTTGGAATGTACCACGATACCTACGTGTGCAAGTGCCCTTCTTCAATATGTGTGATGGATCGGGCGCTCAGGTGAGACCTTCTTGGAGCAAAAGCCCCATCTAAAAGTTCATTTATTACTCACGTGGGAGTGGACAAGGCAGATACCAATGGCTGGCTCCATTTTTCTCAATCTGATCAGAGTTTTTGATTTTTCAAACCATTTTCTGGTTCAAGCACTAATGTTCTCTGGGACACGAAGTGTGGGGAGTGGAGGCTGTTTCTGATGATCTTTACTAGTGAAGTAACTGAATTCCAATTATAGCTCTCTTGACTTACTGTGTTAATCTAGGGAAATCATTTTCCCCTTTGGAAAATGGTTTCCTGACCACTAAAATGAAGAGGTTGACCTCAATGTCTCCTTCAGTTTTGATGATATCCTAAATCTTATGGGCTTTGAGATTCTAGTCAAGTCACTGTGACTCTCTGACCTCACTTTCCTTATTTGTAAAAAAAGAGGGGTTGAATGCATACCATTGGCTAAATAATCCTTACTCGAATTTCTTATCCCAACAGCTATTATATCCCCAAGGACTTCAGCTCCTGCAGTCGCAACACTTTCGATAAATTCATGAGCACAGGGTCACCCAACTGCCTGATGAATGTCCCTTTACCTGATGATATAATATCTACCCCAATCTGTGGGAACCTGATAGTAGAATTGGGAGAAGACTGTGATTGTGGGTCTCCAGAGGTAATGACCTAGACACCATTTCTGATTAGAATCAATTATATAGGCAGTGAGTCGGAGCCTGAAGTCAGGAAGACCTAAGCTGAAATAAAGCCTAAGACACTCATTGAGCTAGGTGATTCTTGGACAAGTCTCTGAATGCCTCCATGATTAATAAGACAAGGAACGCTGTGATTTTGATGGGAGGGGGAGCGGGGAGTATCAGGGGAGATGGAGATAAGACAATAGGCTTTATATAAATACAATTTAAGTCCTGGAACTAGAAATATCGAAGTAATTTATTTCATTTCAATTCAACTCAAAGAAATATATTGGAGTTAGTAAGGAATAGAGCAGAAAGACCTAAGCTCCGAAAATCTGTATTCCAGTCTATCCAAATCTTGTCCATAGTAGTTGTGTGACTGTGGATGAGTTACCTAACCTCTAAGCAGGTCTCTAGGTCT